>NC_068401.1:11099753-11377928 GCF_023724105.1 Carassius gibelio | reverse complement strand
GAAAAACAACTAAGTTATTTTAACCATAACATTTTTATTTATTTTTCTACCGATTTGGTACCGAAGTACTGGGTCTTTTGACAACACTAAAATGTACTAATTTCTTAAAATAATCTTTCTGACCGCAAACTTTTGAATGGTAGTTCATATTTAAAATGTACTCTGTATTTTTTTTTTTTTTAAATCAGTTTGCATAACAGTCATGGATACTTGGTATATTACATTATATATTTAACATCTAAAATTATTAATCAGATTTTGTGCTTGTACTGTACAGTGTTTATTTCAGATTGTTATACTGTATAACATGGTACTGCCACAGTAAAGTGTTTCAACTATTTAGTAATAGTATTGGTTAAAGTAAATATTTGTTACAGCCCTCAAGTAGCTATGCTTGTTACTGTATCTCTGATCATTTTTACTGAAGCATAAACAGTTATATTTTATGGTGGTCCTACGATAGGAACTCAGAGGTAAAATAATGGCATATGCTGTAGGCTTTGCCCGTGTACTCATCACCACAGACATGGAGAGCAGACACTAAGCGCTGAATAGGGTTATTGCCTTTAGCACATTGGTTGAATTACCCGTAGCCTGAGTAATGATGCGCCGGGCACAGTGAATGCTATGCCAAAAACAAGAGTGGGAGGGAAGGCTGTTAGTTAAGTGACGGGGAGGTCTTTATGGAGTGTGGGTTTGGTATTTAGACACTAGGAAGCATTAATCTTAGTTTTTGAGCCTATAGTTGTCACATCTTTCCTTAAAGGGGCTAAAAGAGTCTTACACAATAGTCCATTGCACAATGTGACAGTGTTTCAATGGGGTGAGCAAGTTCAGAATTGAGCCATGGCTAGTTAATAGAAGGGATTACTTTTATCCAGCACGTTAAATTCCTGTTCAAGTCTTTCAGTTAATTTATTATGTCCGTTCACTTTTTCCTCTTTGCTATCTTCCTAAGACACCATCTGAGTTTTTTGTATCTGGCTTCTATTTTCTTACTTTACTGATCTTCTGCTTAAATTCTTCTCAAATTTTTTACTTATAACTCTACTATATTTTTAAATGTAATTAAAATGTCATTCTTGCAGTTCAATTGCAATTCTTGCTTAACTTGAATTGGATTCGACTAAAAGTAGTTTACAAATCACAAAGAGCTGGAAGTATAGTTCTTTCAATAACTGACTTTTGAGTTCTTTCATTGAAAGATTTCTCAGACTGATTCAGTCCAAAAAACGGTGAGTTCTTGAGTCATTTGAAAAATTTCTTTCTATGACTTTGTAAACGCTGCAGTCTGTTGTCTACTTCTCTTAAATCTTTGGGTTATCATTCACAGATTTCTATCTTGGCAATACCACATATCTCTCTCTCTCTCTCTCTCTCTCTCTCTCTCTCTCTCTCTCTCTCTCTCTCTCTCTCTCTCTCTCTCGCTCTATTCTCAATATTTTCTATTGTGAACATGGTCACCCCTGATTATAAATTTCTCTGTAGTAGAAACTGCAACAATTTTACTACAAATTCAATTGAACTTCTCTTGTTTATTTAAAATGGTTCTATTGCTGGTTAGTTAAAATTTGTTTGCCTCTTCTTTAACACTTATTTTAAAATAATATTTAGTTAGAGTATATTTGTTTTATTTTCACACCTATTTTGTTTATTTAATGATTATTAGTAGTATTATTCAGTAATTTATAGTATTCTACGAAAGTGTTTTTTTCTCTACTTTTGAGATGGTAATCCTAGGTGTAAACAATGCCTGATTATTGTTTCCTTTCATCCTTTTCCTTTTCATCTTCCATTTCTCCCCACTTTCCCCTCTCCTTCACAACTGACCCCTTCCCTCTCTTCTCTATGCGTAACAGGCATGATCCTCTTAGCCACGCACTTGCATAATGTTCACTCTTAAAGCGAATTATCTCCAGAGAGCTTTGGGATTACAGTCTTTCATTAAATCAAAATTCCATTTCTATTCTGCTTTCTCACCCATCCTTTACACTCCCTCCATACGGATCAGAGTAATACAATTAAGATCCATAAGTTTCAGTCCCAAATAAGGGGCTAGAAAGGAAGGAATTGTTCCACACCTCCCTAAGGGAGGGAAAGCCGTCTGCTCTTTGTTCCAAATTGGACATTGGGGGAATGTCAATGCACTGACCCCTCGCCCTCCTCTAGTCAACCCTTTATGCCTGGGTACTTTTGGGAAGGAAGAGAGTGGCCACTCAAGGCCACCACCTGTTATTACTGCAATAGGTTGAGTGTTTAACTGCAATGCACGGTTTCTTTAATTGAGTCTTGATATTTGTTCATTTGGAGCCAACTGGATATTAGTGAATAGGTTCGAAACCTTTAGTTGTTGTTTGTTAAAAATGCAGGCCTTGTTGCTATCCATTTAGTTTTCACAATGAGTTCCTCCAACTGTGATAGCAGCATGAGGCAAGTGCATACAGAAGCTCAAAGAACATAGCACACATTTGAGCTATTAGACTGCAGAGGTTTGTTTAATTGAAAAGAAATTAGGCTACTGTGAAGCTCTGTTCATGAGACAGAAAGACAACGACAGAGATGTGGAGGCCCTCAAAGCACCTGCCTCTTTTGCATTGTAGCTCATTTTAAGGTCAGCAGAAACATGCCCCGGCTCTCTATTTCCACTGAGACAAAGAGCCATGAATCATAATAGCTTTAATCTTATACCACTGTAAATAAAGAAGTCCAGACTGAATTCGTTTTTTTTTTTGTCCCTATAATAACTTAATTGAAGTTTTATGAGTGTTTCTTGAACTGTCTGGAAGTCTACAAAGATAACATTTCATGTTTAGTGCAAATATGCATTTGGCAGATCAGTGTTTAGCAGTCGTCATATGAGTCTGTTTTTTATATCACCATGATATTGCTTAACTTTCTAGTAGCCATCCATACTCTGTAATAATATTAATGTTAATGAGGCCCTTATCACAGCAAAAAATCGATTTGAGAAGCAAAAGTGCACAAGATATTAATATTGCATAAGATTTAGTCTCGTTTTCAGAGAATGAATACTGAATAACAAAATTGTTTAGGTTTACAGTATGCTTAAAACAAGAACATTTTTGCATTTGGGTTATTAAAAAATCTACTTAATTCATGATAAATTCTCTGAAAACAAGTCTTAATACAAGTTTTCTTAGTAAATAAAGAAATCTTTCTTTATTTTTCACTAAGTGATAATTTTCAGTATCGAGTCTTTTTTTTTTTTTTTTTTTAGAGATAATTATTTGCAGGATTTTTATTGGTCTTCCTTCACATTTTATATTTGATTTCCATACAATTAAGATTAAGTGAACTTATTGTATTTATAAAAATGTCTTTATCTCTCTTGTTCTCTCTCTGTGTATAATTTCCTTTTTTATCCATATAACACGTTTATTTCTACTTTAATGATCTCAGTATTTCTTGCCTAATGCATAATCATTCTTGTCTCGTCTTCTCTTTTTTGTTCTCTTCTTTGTTATGCTTTTGATTTCTCTAACAGATGCACTTTCTTCAGTGTTGAGTGGCTCAAAATATATTATTTTCAGTTACATAATTTTGTGAAACTGGCCGAGTAGGGTATCTGGCCAGGCCAGGTACAACATTCATACATTAAAATAAATGAGCTTAATATCAGCTCTAAACTGGCTATGTTAAAGGCCATATTAAAACAGAAACACCATCTTATCATAAAGAGCATTCATTTTGGTAAAAATAAAAAAGAACTCAAATTAAATTAAATAAAACATTATTGAATTGGCTTTATCAGTGTTACATAAATGAAAATAATTTTTCGCAGCAGGTGAAATAGCTTTCGGACCACATTTGTTTTTCATGTGTTCTTATACATTTGTTGCACTTTTTACGGTATGAATGTATTTTAAAAAGTTTTCACTAATCATATTAGCATTTTCTAGTACACATTATCCAACAGTTAAGGAAAATGAATTTTGTGATACAATGGCTAAACATTTAGCAAATGTGCTGTTAACATCTTGCTCCACAATCCATGTTCTTCTTCACAGTTATTCACAGAAGCACAGACACATTGTGTTCCCATCTAGAGGCTGGGACCGAGGCCCAAACTGACAGAATTGTTCAAGACTGGTCTGTTCGTCTTGGTTTTCTCTCCTCTTCGCTCTTCCCTTTATTTTTCTCCTTCCATGGAGCTTCTCTTTTCCTCTTAATTTCCCTTTTTGGTACCTGTTGGTATCGCTCAGTGGGACAGCACTAACTGCTCTGAGTATTTACCTCCAAAAATGAGGTTTAAGGAGATTTATGCACATTTTTTTGCGTGCATTCAATTTACTCTGATCAAATATAGAAGGAATTAGCTTTCATAAGCGTACCTCTAAAGATCTTAAAGGTTTAAAGACAAAATGCAATTCTAAGCACTGATTTTATGAAGCAGTGCTACACATTCATGTCACAAGTGGCAGGTTTTGTTTTTCTCCCCGCTTCTGTACTAACCTTGCTCTGGAGGGCCCACAGAGGGGAAACGGCATTAGCTCAAAGGAATACTAATGACACCACTATATGCTTTAAGAATTCCACGTGGAACAATGAGAAATGTTATGCTGAATGTTGAAGCTGCTGCATGCGTTGACTGGGATGCTGCAGGGCTGGAGTAGAGGGTTAGTGGCTTTTAGAACGTCGCAGTGCTGAACTTACAGTGTTAAATATTCCTTGTCAACCTTAAATATAATTTATGGCCTAATATTGAGTACATTTATGTGTGCAACTGAATATTGAGTATGTATAATGTCTCCAACAATTTGAAAAATTCTCTCCAACATGAAGAATGGGAAGTTGCCCGTTGTAGATAGACTTTCACAATCCTCAATTGAAAATTTCATATTTTCAATGTTGAAAATAGCTGTGCTTTATAATGTTTTTTGGAGACATCCTTTTTTTCAGGATTTTCAGGACATTATAAAACCCTTAATGCGTAATGCTTAATTTTTATTCTGACATTTGAATGGTGTGGTACCTCTATTGGTTGGAAATTAAAAACTTTGTTTTAGATAAAAGCTTAAAAATATACTGTTCAGTGGGTTATCGGATTGCAGCAAATGTCTGGCCTCTGTAAAGCCGTCTCAACAGAGCTGTGAGGACAGTTGAAATATTAAAGATGGCTCTCCAGCCAGGGGCAGCCATTGATCAGAGAGGTTCCCTCCCATTGCTGGACACCTTTGATAGATCCTCAGTCCTATTGGGCAGGACTCATGCTGGTCCACAACATCAAAACACTCTCAGACTCGACTGCCAGAAGATCAAAAGCCTGTGGGTTTGCGGACACACATTAATAATGTTTTACGTTATATGTGTGCGCATTCGCATGTGTGCACGAATGTCAGTGCCCTTTGGATTGCTTTGAAGTAATTGTGTTTTTAGCTCTGAGAAAGAGTGCAAACTTATTTTGCCTTAATTCACTGGTGTTCAGCCGTGAAAACTCTCAGCGCAGTTCCGAAGTCTATGAAGAGATGCCTTTTGTTCCTGTCAAACCCCAGCCTCCACCCTCACCCCACCGCTAGGCTGCGTCCTGCTCCCTGCTCCCGTCATGTCAAAAGGGTTTCCCGCAGCTCACGCTTTCATAGCTCCCTACAGAATAAAACAGGGCAGAACACGTCTCCCTCTGTTCCCTCAGAAATCCGCACACATGGGCCCATCAGGAGTTCTCTCACACCGCTGCAGACCAGCACCATGTTTACCCCCATGTCAGTCGCCGTGAAACCAAATGAAGGAGAAGTCAGTGGGTATAGGGAGGTGGGTGACATTGTGACAACCGCGGCAGTCGGGCAGGGATTCATTTATATTCTAATGGGGGGGTAGCCCTGGATACGCTTAGGTGACTGGAAAACATTCAACAAGAGGAAGTGAGCGGACTTGGATTTGGTGGGTGCGCTTGTATAACGACGCGGATTGAAAGGTAACTCTCGGTTATCCCCGCGGATGGAAAAAAAGGGCTGGACTTTTCAAAAAGCAAACATGTATATTTCCCATGGACTTTCTAAGTCTTTGCTTTGTAGACTGGAATGAATTTGCTTACAGGCTCAATGGAAAGCGATAATGTGCTCTGTGTGAGACTTGCAACAACAGGAAACACTCCAGACCTCACATATGCTGATATATCCACTCCTCTAGCATGCATGTAATAGATCAGAGCGGTTGGTTATTCAGTGCACATCAAAAAGGGGCTGATGGGATTGCTCTGGTGAAAATAATAGAGTATTAAATTGAAACGTGAGGTTCACTAGCTCCTAATTCCAGACGATTGCTGTTTTCCCTCGGGGAAGTGCCCTTTTCTTCTTTAATAATTGATAAAGATTAAAGTCCTTTTGAATATTTTAACAATAGATTTACATATTCTGTTATGTGTTGAAGTTTATCAGTATTTTACTAAATTAGTGAAGTGGGTTTAGTATTATTCTTTTTTTTTTAAGAAAATCATAAACCTAATAAAACAATCCTTGCTGGTTTAATGTGTTGTTATTTTACTTTGTATCTAAACATATGATCTGTGCTGATGAAATCATTCAAACTGATGAAATTGCAGTCAGCATTGTCAGTATATAAATTATATAGATATTATATTATATTATAATAATTGTTAATGATTAAATTCCTTTTGAATAGTTTAACAGTAGATGTGTCATTCGTTGAAGCTTATCAATATTTTACTGAATTAGAGTAGTACAATATGGGTTTAATATTTTAAAAAAATCTATTAAAACAATCCTTGTAGGCTTAATGTGCCTTTTTTAACATATTATATAAATCATTAGGGCTGCACGATTTTGGAAAAAAAATTACATTGCGATATTTTATTTTTCTGCGATCTATATTGCGATATGAAATCTAATAAATGTTTTTCTTACAAACAGAAATTGGGTGAGCACACTTACATTCTCATTTTAAATGATTTAAACCTTGACACCACCGTGTCAATTGATTAATATGCGCGAGGGAGAGAGAGCAAGACAGCGCTCGTGTTGTTTGAAGACGGTGAGCGTGCGGTCTCTCTCTCTCACGCACTCTCTCTCTCGTGCTATCTCTCTTGCGCTCCCTCTCTCTGCCCTGTTAAACTGACAGGACTTAAAAGCACATGCAAATGATAAACTTTTACTCTATGATGGTTAAGCTGTGCAATTAATCTGTGAATCACATTCGTCAAGGGCTGAGGAGCAGCTGGCCCATACAGCTAAGACAGCCTACATCGCACATCCTGCGATGTGACTATCGTGGATTCGTACATCGCGATATCGATGCTTAAATGACACATCGTGCAGCCCTAAATCATATAGATATTATATGATAAAATACTACCATCTAGTTTAATGCTTGTAATAATATACTGTTCAGATTGCTATAAATAATTAATAGAGTGTTAGAGTATAAAACAAAGATAATTCAAATTCATGTTATAAGAAAATACTACTTCAGTCTTGCTACTTCAGAATTTGTCATTTATTTCACTATTACTTGCCTTCTCTTTGTAATTGTTAGTTTTTTCTGTTTCTGATTGAAAATAATTTCTGTACCAAATTTATTTCAGTGGAAACTATTTTTTTTTTATTATTGTTTACATTTTTAAGTAAATTAATTCACTTTATTTGGCATCAAAGGTATGGCGGCTGCTATACGTAATTCCTCTGGATAAAACATGCCAAAATATTTCATAGCCTTTGAAGAGGGACCCAATCCATATTGCACCAGAACACTATTGTAGAGAGTTGGGGGTGGCCTTTTTGGATTTAGGCCAACTTAACCACCTAGAAACGAAGAACATCTTAGCAACCGCATAGCAACATGCTAATAGCCACACAAAACATCTTAGCAACTGCATAATAATGCTCTGGCAACAATCTAGCATTGTGTCTGCAGATGTTTCATGCAGATTAAAATGTCATTAGTTCCGTGGTAAAATGTTACGTTGTGATTGAACGTTATTTATGTACAGTGTGCTTTTAAATACCTGTCAATGTGAGATGTGCTTGTTATTTTTTGCCTTCAGATGTTTATGCATTATACAGGTTCTTCGTGTGATTCAGAGGCGTCAACAAAAAGCCATGTCAACCTCGCTTTCTGGGTTCCCAACCAAACATCCAGATTTGTAGCGCAACAGAGGAGCTTAGTCATTGTGCATGTCCCTCCCACATGCCATAATGATTTTCATCAGAGCATGAGAGAGATTAGCTAAAGAGACATGATTATCGCGACAGTTGAAGGATCTGAGAAGAGCTCTACAGAAAATGTGTGAAAGTCCATACATGTAAACTCTGAATCTGCTAGTAAAGGTGCTGATCATGTGCATCTTATGTGCTGTGAATACTAACGAGAGGCAGAATTTGAGGAGTGTTTGATTGGAGCACTTACTGTACGTACGCCGGTGCGCTTCATTAAAGCCCAGTCCATTAACCCCCTTTGCTATGATTCTGGAGCCATATGCTGCAAATTACAGCTCTAATGTGAGACACTAAATGTCAGTCTGGATCGCTGGTGAGGAGATGATTGTTGGGTATAATGGCAGGATTTTTTTTTTTTACTTGCACTTGTTAGATTTGAGTCCCACTATCAGTATTGTTTGGAACAATGAACAGAATAATGTTGGCCTAGGCTGTGCTTTATTATAGGGCTTTATGATGGAGATGACTGTGGACTGTATATATTTGGAATGTCCATATTTTTCTTCAGGATATTGCATAATGGATTATCATTTAAATGAACATTGAAATAATTGGTGAGCATAAATTTAAAAACTGCAGAATGCACGCGCAGGAATCCGTGTACAACAGGCATATAGCCAAATTTTTCTCTATTAACCATTTTCAGATTGCTGTTGCTCATTGCATTTTTTGTTTATTATATAACTCTGATCTAACAATAAAAATGAGCCAGTTGCTTTTTTTTTTTTTTTTTTTTTTTTTTTTTACTTCATCACTTTATTTTTATACACATATTGATGTTATGAACATTGTTGGTGTATTAAACTTTAAAATTAACAACATACATTAAGTAAAACAATATGTTGTATTATTGAAGGGGTCATTTGTTGATAATTTTTTGTGTAATATTATATTTTTATGCGGTTTAAGGTAAAAAAAACACATTATTTTCCACATACTGTACATTATTATTTCTCACCCGCCTTTCAGAAACAAGTAGTTTTTTTTTTTTTTTACAAAGCTCATCGTTATGAAAAGCGAGGTGTGCTCTGATTGGCCAGCTATCCAGTTTGTTGTGATTGGCTGAATGCCGCAAACGTGTGACCAAAATGTTACGCCCCTCACCTATTATGTTATGGTGTGTCTTGGTCAACACCAGAACACAGGACAAAAACAATAAAACCCATTACAAATGAGGCATTTGTTGCATTCAGTGGGGGCATAATTACTGATCATAGTGACACAAAAGAGGAACATTGGATTCAACACATTGAACTCCGCTTCGTCCAAGGTGATAGCCAATCCTGCGATTCACAGCGTGAAGTTGATGTATTTCCTCACCGACTTACAAGGATCAGCTCTAGACATGATGAAGTAGATATTGTACCAATTTTTTGGAAACAGTGTAGTGTCGCTTTCATGAAAACACAGCATCTCCACAACATGGCGCCAGTGGCAACAGCGTGAATAAAAGGTACGCCGCCGCCTTTGAACATTTCGGCGGTGTTATGCAAATCTTCACACATTGTGATTTAGACATTTGGGGGGGTGTTTATACGAGCTATTTTAGGAGGGGGTGGACAAGTCTTAACTTTGATAAAGACTATCTCTTTGGATTTGAGACTTTAGTCTTTGCAACTTTACAGATCTTTATGAACCGAGAGCTTGAAACACTCCAAAGAGAAAGGAATAATTTAAATTGCGTCATATGACCCCTTTAAAGTAAATTTTGTATTTTTGAACACACCAACATGATGCATCGGACCCTGTCGGGTAGATGATATGTTGACATGTTTTTTTTTTCTTACTGACTATCATGTTATTTTTTTTAAATGCTTTTGTTCATATATTCCAATGGTGCCACACCTGTTTACATCGAGTCCACTTCATGCTTTTGAGGGACCATCATATTTATGGTATATATGGATGCATGTAAGTGTCACGGATTTGTGCAAGCTACAGCTCATTCTAAAACGGATGCCAGTAAACAATGTTTTCCTGTATTGTGTGTGTGGAGCCATTTGCACTGGCATTGATCAATACCTCAGACAGTCAATAAACTTAATCCATGAAATTATTAATCAATTAATGTTTAGTGTGTGCTATGAATAAATAAACAAAACACACTAGAGGCTGCACGATTATGACAAAAATCATAATTGTTGATTATTCCCTTGAAATTGTAATTGCAATTTATTAAAGACAATTATCACAATTTACATTGAATGATTAAACCATCATTTGATGCAACTGCATGCTGTATTTTTATATGAAAATAAACAAGCAGATAACAATTGATCGAAATAACTTTGTGCTTTTATTAAGTGTATTAGGTCTCAAATGTCAATTATACATTGGATTGATTTCTTCTTTAAATTATAAAAAAGTAAAAATATGAATGGTATTATAATGTTCTACTAAAACAATGGAAAAACCTTTGGACAACATGTAGAAAGAAAAAAAAACACATCTTAAGCATTCAGAATAACAGTGGATTTTGAATGATTAGTTGCCGCTTTGAACGATTACGTAATTGTGGCTTCCATAATTGTAATCTCGATTAGAAATTTGATTAATTGTGCAGCCCTCGCACAAACACAAACATAAACATCATCCACAATCACACATTCACAGAAGGGTGCAGCCCCAATCCCCCCCCCCCCCCCAAAACAAACACCGACACGCACACACACACACTGGCCTACAATGAGTGATGGTGGGGCTACCACAATATTGCCATTGCTGCAGAAAAGCTAGGCTCAGGCAAACACACACAAAGCAATGAGTAACAAAGAAGGAGGGAGAAAGAGGCTGCATGCAAGTAGTGTGCAGAAAATTAAATTGTAAGAAATTTTGACACTAGAACCTTCAGACACTGACCATATTAGACAGAATGTCTTAATGTTTGATTTACATACTATTGGTCCAGAGTGTTGTTTTTTTGTAACCTGTTTTAATTTTAGTCTAGTCTTTGTGTGAAGCTGTCATTTTGTCCCCTTGGAATTATAAGGTTCTATCTGCGTTCTGAGTAGTTTTGAGATATTGAGCTTTAAAATTTTTGTGTTCCATAGACTTCTGTAGATAGAACCTTTTTGTTTTTTCAATAAAAAATCCCAAAATGTACACAACTTAAAATAAAACATCACATAATGTAAATAAATTGTCACAGAATAAGAATATGTGAATAACTTGATTTTTACAAAAATGTCAGATAGAACCTTATAATTCCAAGGGGACGATTTTAGTTTTTATTAGTTTTAGGGTGCTTTCACACTTGGTTCACTTGCCTGGTCCGAACCCAAGTTCGGTTGCTCCCCCTCCCCCTGCCCCTGCTGGACTGTGTTCATATTATAACGACAGTGCAGGAGAAGGCAGCAAATGCATAACATTACTCTCTGCACTTTTATGTATTAAGTTTTTGAACTGTTCGTTATGTTGATAAAGCTTCGATACATAACGGCACTTGCGCCTGTCTTACGAATGTACTGAAAATGCTCTAAAGAACGCTGTATGCGAACATAAATGAGATGTACAGCTCTCTGCTTGCACGTTCATCAGGAAAGTGAGTGAAACACACACACAAACACACATTTTCATCAAATAATTTGTCATTTAAAAGCGGTTCACTTCCGCGATTTGGTACGATTGCGTTCACATAAGCAGCGAACCGTACCAGAGTTCACATGAAGCGTACCCCCAGACCACCATTTTTAAGCGGACTCGGGTACGGTTCGCTCCCCTGTCATTTCAAAGAATAGTGGAACGTGAACGCGACAAGTATAGAAGTCTCATCGGTTTGGGAAGGTGTGCTCGCAGTCAGTGGAGGCTTGTGAAGCAGAGCCAGGCGAAAGTATAAATCTCCTGCGCAGATTCTGATGCATAAATCTCCGCAGTGCGACCTGATGCAGCCCCTGAAGTGAGACACAGGAAACAGAAATACTGCAAAATAATAATGCGACTAAACGTAATAAAAATAAAAATAAAACGCTATTACATTTAGTTTAGTCTCGTTTTGGTCAATGAAAATGAAGAGACATTTTAGCATAGTTTTTATTTTGTAAACCACATTTAGTCTAGTTTTTTTTTTTTCGGCAACAATATGGCATTATACATTTAATTAAAGTAATTGTCACACGACCAGCATTTACGTTGTGTTTAATCTTGTTTTCGTCATGTGATAAAAATTCGTTGATGACGATATTTAGTTATCTTTATTGACGAACACTAGTCCAGAGAAATCCAATTGAAGTGAAAACCCAAAATAATAAAAGAATGTTCGGCTTAAAGAGAGAAATAAAGATATTTAAGAAAATAAAAGTATTTTTTTTCATACCATGAATGTGAGTTGGTTTAAATTCTTTCTGTTTGGTGTAGCCTACATAAAGGAGATTATTTTTTATTTAGATTTTTCTCAGATATTTTAGTGTAAAATGTATTAATGAAAATATTACATTAATAAAAATAAAATATGTTATTTGTTTCCTAATCATTCATTCCTAAGTATACTGATAAATAGAAAAAGAAGAAGAATTGTGTCTTGGAGGAACAAAGGTTGGATTCTCATTGCATCATGTTCTGTGAACGAACCGTCAGAGAATCTATCACAAAGGAAATAATGTCACCGCATCATTAGCACAACCTCAAGGAAATCAAAGCAGCAGGTTGCTGTTTTTGTGTCTTGTTCGCTCAATGTACTGCACCCTCCTTCCTTTCCAGCACTCCATTTGGTGGAGGGCTGTTGCGTTTTGTCTTTGCCGAGTGGTGGAGGACATTTGTAATTGAAATGAATTCTCTTCCATGTTGGCAGGGCAGATTTGCCTTCATCTTTTGTCTCAGAGCTTGCCTCTTTGTCAAGGCTCCCCCCTTGGTCCTCCAAAGGCCAACAGACTGACATACATACATTTGTATTAATAAAGCAAAAGCCAGTGTGTTCATTGGTTGAGCACAGACTGTGATGATAGGATATGACTGGGCACTGAACCAGATGAAGCAGCGCAGAACTCGATCACACACACGAGAACAAACGCGCACTGGTTTCACACTGAGATCGGATGTAGTTTATCAGCATGTCGTCTCTAGTATTGTATTATTGTTGCCTTGTAAACCCCCGTCGAGTGCATCAATCACAACAAGTTTATAATCATCTCTGGCTCGTTGTTATTCTTTTTTTTTCACAGATTTTTTTCATATTTTTGCAGATGCAGAAACACAGTAATTTAGTGTTTGCACTCTTTTCATTAAGCAAGTGTATAAAATGGGTTTTGTTCCTGCTATTTGATACGCACCAGTTTTTGTTATTGTAAACTGTGTTAGTTGAGATGTTTGTTTGAGAGTTGAAAAATGGTCTTAGAAGTTGATGAGAACTGTTTACGTTAAAGCTGAAATTATTATTGATCTTTAAATTCTCTTGAACAGAAACAGTTGCGATATTGAAGACACAAAGGTAGACTTTGAGGTCAAGAGTGGCAAAGTGAGAAAGACAGACAGCAGGACAGAAAGACAGGGTGAGGAAAAATAGAAGGGTAAGTTGTTTTGACTGACAGACTGCTGGAGGGCTAGTCATTTCAATGGGGAAAAAGAACGAGAGGTAGAAGGAGCTGGAGAGCTTGATGGATGTGATTAGAACATTGACCTATCAAGGAGACCGAGTCTCCGCGGGTGGGTAGCAAATGTGTTTATATGTGTGTGAGTGTTAGACATTACAAGAGGAAAAGGGAATGAGGACACTCTGGGATGTCCCTCGGCTCTGTGCGTGCATGTATTCTCTCTTTGGCATACAGTGTATGGCCTCTAATTGTTTTTCATCTACCCAAATAATGTTCTCACACACCTGCTCCATTACGTGCTTAAACACCTGTGTGGCAGTTTGATCACATATGTTAAACAGACTTATACTGCATCACCAGGCTTTCAATGGTAAAACATGACCATGTTACATAAATAAAAGTGACCGTCCTTTAAAACTAATAAGGCATTAAAAGACTAAAAAGGCACAAAGAGCACACAAGAGGGGGATATGTCAACTTGTATAAATTAAGGGTGTTCGAATTACTGGTATACAGAAATCTGTGGGTTAGTTATTGATTACGATGACTCCTGCTAGTTAAGCTGTGCTTAATTGCGTTTCTTCAACTATGGGAACGTTTTGTCCTGTGGATTTTTAGAAAATCATCTCACACTCTCTCTAGCATTCTCACTATAGCATTCTGTGGTGAAAATGAGATTGATGGAAATTACATTTTGAATTTGTTTTGCATACAGTAGTGCTCTTTTATCAACGTAAGGCAAATTTAAAAGCTGAATGATACCTCATGTTTTAATAATAATCATCCTGTTGGTCTTAAAAGTCCCCTAAGTTGAGGAAAACCCTTAAAATAAAAAGTGTGGTTGTTTACAATTGTTCAGCAAATTTTGCAGTTGAGTCAGGTCAGTAGGAATGCATGTGAACTGGAATTTCACAAAGTAGTCATTTTGATGGAAAGAAAGCTGCTTGGTTTGAAAGTAGCTTTTGTGTAAGCTATGCTTCATACGTATTGACATTTTTTGTTTGTTTGTTTTCTGCTTGCAAAATTTTCCCAAGATTATGTTAATGTCATCACACATATCTCTGGTCCAACTGAAACAGAGCAGTAATTTTCACTTTACATTACTGAAAGTTGACTGCTCCATCATTTCACCCTCATGCCGCCCATTCTCACATGCATTCTCACAAAAAAAAGCATCTTTGTCTTGTAATTACTGAGAGCTCTCGACTGTAATGTGCTTCTGCTTTGACAGACTCTGACAGATCAGACTCTGATCTGTTTGATTATATTCAGCTTGCCTCAATGGCGAAAACCACAATAACTGTGTGTCTTTGCATCAACCATATGTGCCTTCAGGCAGCATTCTCCAAAACTAAGAATGACACTGAAGAGTGTTTTGGTGGCAACAACATAACCAATCCCATCTTTATTCCTGTGATTCGATTAAAAAAAATAAAATAAAATGAATGAATGTATGATGACCAAGTGAAATGAGAGATCATTTCAAATCATGCAGTGAAAGGACCAGTTCCAGTGTAAATATTTATGTACTAATGGTTACTATGTGATTATGCTTGATATGCTCCTGTTTGTTTGAGGTGAAACATCAACAGTGCAGAAATCAATGGAGATAAATAGAGCGAGAGAGAAAGAAAGGACAGCCAGAGAGGAATAGGCACACATAAAACAGGCTAATGGGAACTGCTTTCTCCTTCACCCCTTCATCCCTTTGTTTTTTTCCCATCAATAGGTCTCTCTCTGTTCTCTCAGGTCATATCAGTTACACTCCATCCCTTGAGAGTCTGCTCCAGGATTGGGAATCTTAAAGAATTTAATGATTTTGATTATTTTTATACTTTCAAGAAGAAATATTTGAAAATAAGACCTAAAATCTTATTGTATTTATTGGCCTCAAACGTCACATTATTTAACATTTCAGAGCAGATATTACAAATCAGAAATAAATTTAATATAGTTGTTTAAACATACTCTAAATGTGGCACAGAGTTAAAACAAAAGCTGTCCGATAGTAGTATTGTTTTTTATTTTTCTAAATAAATTATTTCTATTCATCAAAGAAAAAAACATAAAATCTTAAGCAGCACAACTGTTTTCAGCTATGATAATATTAAGAAATGCAACCTTGGTAAGCATAAGTGCCTTCTTCCAAAAACCCCCAAAATGTACTCCACTTATATATAATGCCGCTGGGCTTGTGGCTGACATTCTGAACTGCTGCTGTAAGGATCTATGCCCAGGTTTGCATATTTCTGCATGGATTAGCTGTATTTAGTTGAAGGAAGTTGGTCCTGGATCAGCACTTCTGGAAAACTTTTATGTCAATCCAAAATTGCTGACAGCAGCAGTAGCACTACATTTTACCTCCAACTTCCTAATGCTCCATTCAGTGGGACAACCCGTGCCACTTGTTCTTTCAAACGGTCCTAGTTTCACACTGCATTTATCATTTTTCCTCTTTAAGAAGACAATTTTGTGAATCCAGAACAAACTCCAACCAGACAAAATGTTCGATTTAAGCTTTTCACGTGTGGGAGTTTATTGACTCGGGAGTGTTTGAGTGCATGTGTGCTGTCAAAACTGCCTTCCTCCGTCTTACCTCTTTCACAGAGATACTCGAATTCCTTGAAGTGTTAAATAAAAAGGCGAAAGAGGTGTCTGATGAAGGCGCTTTCACACAATCTGCATACAGAAGCAGCGGAGGCAGATTAGTGTGTGGTATTGAGCTGTGAAGCGTCAGTGTAAAGCTGTGCTCACATGGCTTTATCTGCTCACTTCCTCAAAGGAGTTCAATTGTGCCCTTTGAAATCCACCTGGGTTTCAGCCTTAATCTTGTTGTTACCTTTCCAGGCTGTTTGCTTATTATTTTCTTCTTTTTTTTATCTTTGCACTCAGTTGATACCCGAGTTTCTAGGTGCAAACATTGGAAGTAGGGGGGAAAACGACAATATTTCAAAGTATTGCAGTATTTTACTTTATGATACCGTGTTGATATTCGTACGGCAGGAATCAAGAATTAATTTTTTTATGTAATCTCTATGGGGGAAAGAGAGTGACCACTACGCATAGTATGCAAGAAGATGAAATGTACTGTGACATTAGGAACCGCTAGTCTTGCTAGACTTTTACTTGAGGCAGAGTCTTGGTAGGATTGCACCAGCCTTTCGTAAGTTCAAACTTAAATCTAGTTTGTAACTAATTCTGCACTTAATTCGGCTGCACTGTTTGTTTTTAAGGCAATACGAAATTAGTAGGTCATAAGTAGTGTTGTCACAAAACAAGACATTTCTATTTAAAGTACAAGTACTTAATTTAAGTAAAACATGAGCTCATTGATGCCGTTGTTAATGAGCTTCCTGGTCAGAGCGGCCAGTAAATAATTAGTTTATACGAGTTGCATTTCAGCTTAAAATTTTAAGGATGCCAAATGTCTAGCAGCAGGTTGTAACTTGCTCCTTTACATGGCATATAGGCCTAAGTATACGTATTGTCAAATTAACAGATGTATGGCAATATGAATGGTGTGTAAAAATATGTTTTTGCCGGTATATGGAAACAATAAAACATTTGCAAAATAACATTTAAATACAAAAATATTATTGTAACCTACATAATATTCAAGGCAGTTCAGGGCAATTAGCATGATCATACCTATTAATATTGTATTGCTAGATCTGTTTCTAACACGTATAGCTATGAATGAATTCTATGGCCATCACTTTCCTTGGTGTTTTTTGGATGTGTTGGTTCGCATTTGATGTTTTATTCTCTCTCTCTCTCTCTCTCTCTCTCTCTCTCTCTCTCTCTTTCTCTCTCTCTCTCTCGCTCTGTGTGTGTGTGTGTGTGTGTGTGTGTGTGTGTGTTAAAGCCTTTTTTCTCTTTAGGGTGTCAGGTGTTCTTGTGTAGGTCTCCTCACATCTGCACCTTTGTAGATCATTGGCAGCACATGAACTGACCAGTCAATGCACAGACACCTTCACATACATACAGTACATGTAACCAGGCGTCTTACATGCAGTTTCTTATGGAATGGTGTTTTCTTTCACCTTTGCCATATTTCTCTGTCACTGTACTGTTTCGAAAGATCCCCTGGACTTGCTTTATCCTCCCCCTCCTCTTTCCCACACATGCTCGCATGTAGGTCTCAGCACGCACAGAGACCTGCACAATGCTTTTCACCTTTCACAGTTTGTGTGTGCTACATAAGTATAGAGTCTCATACAGGCAGTAAATCTTAAAGAACTGTAGAAGGAGGAAATTTAGTAGCATATGAATTGTACATGGTTCTGTGTATTATTGTCTTTCAGCCCTGTACACAAACATTTTATAACAAGCTATATATTTGTTTCATGTTATTCTTTGATTTCTAAAGCTGATTTGATCATTATTTTTCTTTTATTAAAAATAACTAAATTTTAAGCAAGAAAATGCTATTCTCATAATCAATTTGACTTTCAAATGATAGCGATTGATGCTTAGTAAATAAAAATGTTAACTAATGAATGCAAAAATACAATAAAAACAATTTCATACAGTATTAAATCATGTTTTACATTTATAATAATAGGAAGAAGATTTTTTTTGTTTGTATTCATACCTTTGTGTCTGTTTTCTTTTTAATTTCTTAATGACCAGAGCTTTAATTAGGTGTGTGTGTGTGTGTGTGTGTGTGTTGCGAACAAATTCATCAATATATTCTAGATATTCAGTATATCAGCCTTCATGGCACCGTTGTGCTTAAAATGTTATACGATTCTATCTATAATGACAGAGAGACTGAAACGGACAAGTACAGAAAGAAAGGGATCCCACCAGAAAAAGTTGACCTACTGAGGCACCTCTCTGTGACTCCATTTACGATTATGACCTGTCCATGTTTATAGCCCTGCTCAAGATGGCTCTGCGATTGCCTTATCCTATAATAGGTGGGCTCTCTTATCTCACACGAGGACTCAGATCCACATGAACCACAGCCAGTCAATCCCAGCACCTCCCCAAGCAGCATGCTATAGACCTCTGATCTGGTATCACTGATTTATTTTTTCCAGCTGCTTACACTATTGAATTTTACATCAAACTTAACAAGCAATAGACCAGCAAAGAGTGCCTAGAATCTTATAAATGACGACTGCTCCAAAAAGCTGTTCAAAGTAAGCAAATAAAGCAATGAAGTGCATAGTTGGTAGTTTTTAAGTAGCTCTTTAGACTATGCTGAAGTAGATTGAATGGCAATTTCCCATCTGCTCCATTGCTTTTTAAAATTGCATTGGTAATTCGGCAGTTTTCAGGAAGCTGAAGGTGTCAAGCATGTTTAGACCGAGGTCTTAGTTCTCTGTGAAGTCTTAGAGGAAATGGTTTGTGAAAATTGAATGATGCTGACCTTGAGCTGCAGTTGTGTCCCTTACAAACTGCCCATTCTGTGGGACGCTGGCAGCAGGCACAAAGAGGTCACCTACCGCTAACCATCACAGATCAGCAGTCTGTCAGTAATCAGTGTGATCTCTCAGGCACGGGACCTTGGGAATGTCATGGCTTTGTCTACATGTGCAGAAAAACTCACACACAGACACCTCTTGCTTCGTTTCTACCCACTAATACACACTCAATTCCTGGACGTCCTAGGAAAATAGAAAAAAAAATAATAACATTTGCACAGCGACAGGCCTGATGTTTATAAATGACTCGTGATGATTGTTGTATGTCAGAGTGTGCACTTATTGTTTGCGAAGCCTTGTGCGTGATTTATAATTTTTGTATGGCTCACAAATCATGGCAGTGTACATGCAGTCTTTGATTTATCTATGTGTGCCTTGTGTGAGCATCTGCATAATGAAGTATTTTCTGCTTGTAATACACAACATCTTTTAATTTGCACATCCCATGACTGCTTGAAGCTGCCTGCCTGCATTGGCAGTCCTACAGGAAAGTTAGTAAAACCAACACTTGCATGATTTCTCAAACCAACGCAACATCCCCACCAGTTTACAACATCAGCTATCTTCCACATTTTAAGTCAGCAACATCTGGCAAGTAATTTGTTTTTCACTAAATAATGTATTTTGTTTTTATAAGAAAAATGAACAAGAAAAATCTAAGAAATTATATGTATATAATTCATATATATGTTTTAGGGCTGTTGAGAATGTGTAAATACTTGCGATACTGATGCGATTAATCCTCATAATATATGAAATATTTAACTAGTAATTTTCTTACTAATCGTGAAAAAGAATGTGCAAAATAAACAAATTGTAGGAAAATTTGAAAGAGAGAGAAACTTCTGTCACAATATATTCTATATACAGCATATAAAAAGTCTTGTAAATGTGATAAAAATGATTTATATAAAGATTGTTTTTAGTTAATTTAAAGTAAAAGTTATAATACTTTTAATGATTACTCCTTATATGGAGCAGTTACATAACTGGTATCTGTGATACTCTATTTGAAATTTAAACAATTTAAAATACACTGTCTTTATGTTGTTTCTTCATAAATCTACATGAGGTTCGGTGGAAAAAACAAAAATGTTTATTTTTAAAGTTAGTTGCAATTAATTACAAATATTTTAGATTTTTTTATTTTTTCAGTTCAAATTTTGTGGAATCAACCTACGAACAGCATACTTTAATGTTACATACTTCACCTTGAAAAAAATGAATATTGTGTTCAGCTTGAAAGGAATGAAGGTTGTGACAAGGTCAAGCTTTGTCCTTGAGATAAGGCTAGTGCAGGATCTTTGGTAATTAAGTGCTGCTCAGAGCTCACTAACCACTTCTCTTTGTAGTCTTTTGGAGGTGCTCAACCCAGAACATACTGCCTCTGGTTCTAGAGGAAGATAAGAGTCAGGGGAATGAGTTGCTAAATCTCTGGGCTTGTTTCAGTGTAAGGTAGCTTGGCTGGGGAGATAGAGAAGACTTGGATGAAATCCTCTGATGGGAGGCAAGGGCCTGGGATTTGCTCACCGTTCCAGAGAAGTATTTCACAGAATCTCTCCTTCGGTCTTGTCTATTGCAACTCACTGATGGTTTGACAATTTTCCGCTGTCTTTTAGTTTGGTTTCATGATTTTCACCTCTTATCTGTTTGACTTTTTTTAAAGGGTTCCTAGATTTTATATCAGTGTTTATGTGTGTGTGTGTGTGTGTGTGTAATATTTATTAATATTTATTAATATTAATTCAATTAAAGAAAATGTTTTGGTAGTTTTGATTAAATGTTTTATACTAGATTTTGATTGGAGAGTGTCCTTTTGAACATTTGAAAAGTAATTGTACTGTATCGTTGTCAGTGTATATAGTTAAATTGTTAATGCACTTTCATGGCCCTATTTTGCATACTTTATCAAAATTACTTTCTGATTCAACACAAAGTCCTAATATCAGATCACATTTCTATCAGGATATAATAGCTTGTTCAGCCTCTAAAAAAAACATCTCCTAATCTTTTTTTTTTTTTTTACATCTGATGACAATACCTTCTCTCATCCAGTCTTTTATTTATTCATAAACATGTTTTGGTTGTCTGTTCTGGATGTTGTCCTATTATTCTCTAGAATTACATAAGATTATGGAAATAACATAGGTTTGGAATGTTTCATGTTACCTTTAACATTAAAATCAAATAAGGTATGTTGTTTCTGATGATTGATTTTACATTTCGAATGAAGGAAAGAAAGCAGAACTAATATTTGGCATGGGAGAGCAGCACAGCCACCCAGACCAGATACTGCATGTGCTCAGCTGATGCACATGATAAAGTCGAACGTGTGAACGGTGTTAAATCACTGTGTCCTCTCTGACTGATAAAGCTCTTATTGGTCTCCCTCCCAGAGAGCTGACAACATCATCAATCGCTCTCCCTTCAGGCTCTTCCACCCCAGCTACAAATTTACTGGACTTAAAGCAAAGCAGTCTTTATCCACACACATGCACAAACAAAAGTAAGGGTTCATAAATTCACAGTGATGTGTATCTGGGAACTTTGTAATCGCTCCCGCTGGAGCTGTGTGTTCAATTCATTCAAACTCTCTTCCCAATTAAACTATAAAAGCAACAAGAAGAAACAAACAGAGACGCACGGTGCACTTAGCCTCGTATTGCTTGCCGTTTTGTTGTTTAAATCTGAAGCGTGAGGCTTTTTCTGCTCAAGTTTGTCTATTTCTGCACTAGAACAGTTGTTGTCAAGTGCACGTCTACTATTGTTTATCAAGTGATCTAAATTTGTCATGGCATCTCCTGCAGACTAGAGTTAGCAGTGTGGTTTGTTTCACTGTTGTTGGAAAAAAGTCATTCCACCTTCTACTTGAGCTAGACACAGTACAGTACATCCAAACTGACCTTTGACCTCAAATAGACCGCTTGTGTGAACAGCATTAATGTATATTTTAAACTTAGCTTTCTCTCTCTTCTTCAACAGCAAAAAAGACATGTGCCACAACAGACTTTGCATGTAAGAATGGGCAGTGTGTCCCGGCCCGATGGAGGTGTGATGGAGAACCTGAATGTCCAGATGGTTCGGATGAAGCAGACTCCACCTGCAGTGAGTAACCCGAGTGCATGAGTGTGTGTGTGTGTGTGTGTGTGTGTGTGTGTGTGTGTGTGTGTTGTTCTGTTGACTGATTCTGATCATTTTATCCAAATAAAAGCATGTAAAACTTGAGCATCACCATATCTTGAATATGATTTCAGTGGCATGTTTCAGGTTGCATTAAACTGATAAAAATCCACAGTACAGAGATTTCTAATCTTCCAAAA
Organism: Carassius gibelio; assembly: GCF_023724105.1. Classification (NCBI taxonomy): domain Eukaryota; kingdom Metazoa; phylum Chordata; class Actinopteri; order Cypriniformes; family Cyprinidae; genus Carassius; species Carassius gibelio. The sequence goes on along the minus strand of NC_068401.1, from coordinate 11,355,462 downwards.
CACTTAAATAAATGCCATTCTTTTGAAATTTCTATTCATCAAAAAATCTTGAAAAAAAAGCTTGTAAAGAAAACGGCACAACGTTGATGATATAAAGCACCAAATCAGCATATTTGAATTATTTCAGAATAATAATGTGCACTAATGGCTTCTGAAAATTATAATGAATTAAATTACTTTTTAAAATTGTAATAACTGTAATATTTCACAATATAACTGTTTTTAACTGCATCTTTGATCAAATAAACATCCTTGGTGAGCATAAGAGACTTCTTTCAAAAACTGCAAAAAAAATATTGCCTGAAACATTTGAACGGTGGTGTAAATATAAATATTAACTAATTAAATTAAAGCAGTGTTATGTAGCCTTGAATTATTTCTTAATTTATCAAGCATTGCATCAAGGTTTTCCAAGTAGTTATTCAAGTAAACGGTCAGTAATTAAAAACAAATAAATTAAAAGCAGCAAGTTGCTTTCGATTCTTGTTGCTATTGTTATTTGATTAATTTCACCAACATAATAGACAGCAGAGGGTCTATCAGGGTGCATTCGTACTGCAAGGCCCAGTCAACAGATCTGATATTTTGACACTTTTTCAAATGATTGCTTTATCTTGATTTTTTTTAAAAGCAGGAAAATTCATATTTATAGCAGTTAAAATAATGTGTTTTGGGCATATGTTTCTGCATCGTTATTGCTCATTTATTTCAAATTGGATTATTATAATAACACTATTTGGAATTGACCCTATAGGATTCAACTTTCAAAGGCTGTGTAAAAACCACATATCCATATATTTAGACCGTCTTCTGTTCTTTAGTAAACTGGATGAACTGAGATAATGTTTATTTGCATGCATCCAGTTCTTTTTAGTTTGTTTTTCTGTGAAGGATTGCCTGTGGGTGTTTGGCAGTCTCAGTAATTGTTATTTTAAGCTGTGGACTGAGCCTTTCTCACTGGCCATGTGATGTGATTTCGCTGTTGGCTGAATTAAGCTCCAGCTGCTAATTGGCGGCAGTAATGCTCACACCCTCTGGCATACTCACTCTCTTGTGTACTAGTAATTGATATTGTCTGCTCAGATCACGAGAAAATCAAATTTTTACACACATTCCTTGTGCTCTGATTTGGTTGTAACTTAATTTTAGAGTCAGGAGCAGTTTCTGTCTCACTTTCCTTTGCTACTGGACATCCGAAAGAAAGCGGACATTCTAGTTCAGTGATCGTAAAATCAGATTGAGAAAAAAAAAACATGATCAGCTATGTTTTGGCTGTGTTTTTCCTCTGGCTATAGCATCGTGGCCAGGAAAGAATGAAGGAGACCTAGGCTATGTTTGGAGATATATACTACCATGCTATATTGTTTGCTTATTTGGAACATTATGTAAATTTGACTTTCCAACTGACTTTACATTGCCTATATGTTTAATATTCAATTTCTTTCTTTCTTTCTTTCTTTCTTTCTTTCTTTGCCAAAACTTGACTTATTTGCACAAATTGGAATTCAAAATAGTAAATAACAGTTTCAATTTCAATGATTGTTAAGGATACACAATACAGTAAATATACCAAATTGGTTATTGGCTAACACTGATTTTAAAAGATTTTTTGGTATTGATGGCAATTGGATATTTCAATGTTAATGCTAATTCCCCCCAATTTTTACATTTATATAACCTTTGCCATCATCTTACATTCACTTAAAGTTATCTTAAAATTGCTGTAAATGTATCACCACTGTTGAATGCAAAATATATATCAACTTTTCAGTCTACATTATAATGTGATGCCTGAATTCACTTACATCATTTTAAATAATTAAATAAACTCTTAGTTTGCATTTGTATGATTGTCATTTTTCATTTTATATAATATTTTTATTTATAGAATTGCTGAATTTTAATATCAGACATTTTATATTTATTTATATTGGGGGGGTGTAAATGTCTGATATTAATTATAATGTAAATGACAAAAGTAGAATACTATAATTTTTGTTCATACTATCATTCACTACATATATCACTAATATACTATCATTATTCTGTATTCATTATTAAGTTACGTCCTTCATGCTGCCTCTCTCCTTCAGCATGTTCTTATTTTGCATATCTTTAAAAATGAAATGGACTGGTAATGACAACTGTGCCATAAATGGATGCAGGTTGTGCTAGTTTCAAATCTCCCACCCACGGAGACCATCATCATATGATGGACAGGTGTGAAATTCTGTTACTGCAATTTGTCTAAAGTACGATGTGGATTCTACCACCGAATCACAGAAACTTTAGCTCGATTTGCTTGTTAATGTCCATCACAATCACCCCACATACATGTCTATATGCTGATCAAATGCATTTAGGTAAAGGCGCTCGTATAGCTTGGAGACATACAGTACACACACACGCGCACACAAACACACACACACATACATTTATGTATTCCCATTAGTCCAGACTCCAAGGTCAAAGCTAGTAATGGTATCCACACACATTCTCCCAGTATCCCTTTACCTGTGTTAGATTGCTTTTCAGAATTGCTTTCAGCTTTTCTCTGATAGAAGGAGAAACTATGTAGAGGCCTTTGAACAAAGTCACATGGATCATAGTTCTTCGTGGCTTGTTCACACAAACAACTCTTTGTTCCTCAAATAGTCCCCAAACATTAGCCTCCCTCTGGTAATGCAGCATATAAGTACTGGCATGCCATTACAGCAGACTAATATTAAGTGAGTAAACCTGAAAAAAGGACCGGGCTCTGTGGTTTTTCAGGATTGGGATATCTTGATCAATGGGAACATTGCAGTCATTATGGTTGCATTAAAAAGTAATAAACCGACGCATGCGGACATGACTCAGGTACTTGTACAAAACCAAATCTGGGATCATATGCTGGAATGATTATGAAAAATGAGGTGGGTACCTTGCCTTGATTGGGTGGTTATTAATCAGCTTGATAAAGTGTGTGCTTATGTGTATTTGAAAGGCACATTTGCAGTGCTGTGTGTGAAAATTAGGGGTGGATGAAGGGTCATTTCTTGGCCCCTCCAGCTTTTGCAGGATGGATTTGCATATACAGTACTGGTCTATGGTCAAACTGTTTGCCGTTTATTGTTAAAGCTTTATGTCTTCATACAGACCTGGACAAGAAATATTATGGTGAATTATGATAGACTGTGAGGAGGTTAATTAGTGGTCCTTGCTAATGCCACACATTTAAATGTTTTATTTTTTTATCCTTGTAAATGCTACAAGTCAGTTTACTGTAGGAATCACGTTATAATTGTGGAGAAAAAAAATTGAAAAATAATTTACATTAATTTGAGATTACATTATAGATTACATTTACTTAAAGAGCCACACAGATGGGAAATCAAAAATTACCTGTATTACAGTGTATGATGTAGCTGTCCATCAGTGTAAATAATGTGCAAAGTAATTAAACCAAAAAGTACACGATTTATAAAGTTATTGGCTTCTTAAGTAAGGAGTCGACTCTGAATCGCTGAAACCAGTCGTTATAGATTTCAAATCTTTTGCCCATCTCTATGTACATCACTAGGAACACTTTGCATAATAATCTCCGCCTACCGTCCTGGGAGAAACGGAACTCTGACCTGCCCCACCCCCCCACACACAGACGCTCTAGTTAGTGTGATAGCATCATGTCGAGGAGACAGTGTGTTATTAATTGTAAAGGCAAGTTTGTTTTATATTCACTGACAAAGAATGAAGATCAGAAGAACCAATGACTAAAATTCATTTTTACCACAATACCAGAGCAGTACAACAAATCCCTTTTGTTGTGTTCACAACATTTCACTGATGACTGCTTTTCTAATCTCGGTGAGTTCAAGGCGGGATTTTCAAAGCGTTTGGTCATAAAAGAGGGTTCATTACCAACTTTATTTGGACCAACAAACGTCTCCGAATCACAACCTGCAAGTATGATTATGAAGTTATGTGTTTGTTTTCTCCCGAGCGTCTTATCAGTATGTCGCGCTAGCACTATATGTTAACTCTGGAGTTGATTAACGTGGACACGTGTTATGAGTCATTTTACCCTGATTAACCCAGAAAAGAACTTAAATTACACTTTCAGTTTTAATCGTACAGATAAGAGCAATACATCAATCGAATCTGTAAAGGGTCTACTTTTTTTTGGATACAGACATAACTTTGTGCATTTATAAAATAAAGAAAACAAACAAGGTGTGCTGTCTGCAGCCTTTGTCTGCGCTGATCTTCATTTACAAACCAGTCATTAAAATGAAGTGTAACTCCGTGAACAGTCAACGAAGAGACATGAGAGCGATATCTATTGAGAATGAGGAGTTGTCGTCATAGCACAAAGCCCCTCCCTTGATGTCACAGTCTCCGCCATGTTAGCAGGATACCGATGGCGACACAGGATTGTTTACATGTGTTGTTAACTCAGTAGTAGAGGAGGTTCTTGCAATTCTGCACTGTTTTACCATGCCTGGAAGTTACTGCTGCGTTAAAAACTGCTCCAGTACCTCTCACGATACATATGGAAAACATAGGAACAATGGAATACAGTTTTTTCTTTTAGGTTACACCAAGTGCAAAACAGCGGTATTTGGAAAAGCTCTCAAGCATCCAAAATATACCCATACGAGCTCCCTGCAGCAGCACAGAGACCTGGACCATTTACCTCCATGCACACATATGGACATTGGGAATTATATTGTTTTTGGTTTGTTACTACACAATGCCGGAGTTTAAAAGCCACAAGTTACGAGGCTTTCTGCTGTGGCTGGGTCCATCTACAGCAGGTGATGAAAACAGTGTTGTACTGGCCAAAGTAAGTTTATTCACATGCGTTTTAGTGTATTGTAATTACATTGCATTTAGAATGCACTTCTTGACCAAAATGACAAAGTAATTAACTGCGACTGTTTCGTAAACACTAGATTGTAACGAGATTTTCAATGTATACAAACGTTTTCAACATGTTTTGATGTATGCTAAAGCTGTGTATGTTTGATTTTAGCCCAGTGACACATACTGTACCAGGTTTTTGTGTTGGGGGCTATAAATTGGACAAACCAGTTCTGGGTTAGCTAGGGTAGTTAAATGTGTGATTGCAAGATGTAAATGTCCTGGTTAGATTAAAGCCATTAACAGCGTGAATGCAAGGTGACTTACATCGTAAACAATATAATTCCCAATGTCCATATGTGTGCACAGAGGTAAATTGTTCAGGTCTCTGTGCCGCTGCAGGGAGCTCGTATGGGTCGATATTTTGGATGCCTGAGAGCTTCCCCAAACACCGCTGTTTTGCGCTTGGTGTGAGTTTGTTCCTGTAAGGTCCCCTTTCTTTCGCCTTATGTTTTTGCATTGCTTTACTTTCTTCCTTTTCTTCTCGTATTCGTAGATCCGTCTCGATCTGTTCCGCTGACAAAACAAATGCGCAAAATTAAAGATCTCTAAAATGTTTAGTCGCGCCTCTGAAGTTCTGAAGGCATTGCCCCTGGCAACCGATAGCGTATCCTGCCATCATTGCCGACCGCCTCAGACCCCTCCCAAATCAACCCAAATCGGCATGTGACTCCTCACTCTCAATAGAAAGCTTGACATGTCTACTTTAAAACTAAACAAGTGCTGCCGAAAACAGATATTCTATGATAATCCATATGAAAACAAGGCGATGTCTGTTTTTCACGTCTCCGTTCATTATATCTAATGTGACTATGCCCCCGCTCTATTCAGATTCAAACTGAAGTGCGCGGCTTGAATATGCCCACACAGAAGAAAAATCAGCGTGACTGATCTTCAAGTTTTTTATTTTACTGTTTGCTTCGCGATGAGAGGAATAAGACATAATTGACCCCAAAAAGATGCTAACGCATTGTTTACCGTGAAGTTGTGTGCGGAACAACCAATCAAAACTATGTCAGTTGACCAATCAGAACACAGTATGCTACCGAAAGGTGGGGTTTAAGGAAACTGAATCTGAATCCTGTTGTACAGGACTTATAAACAGTGATAGGAAGCTTAGAATTTTCATCTTACTGGCTCTTTAAATGACAGATATGTTGATCCAGATGAAGTCATCCAATGAAAATTCACAATTATGCTACTGTTCAAAAGGAAATGTGAAGGAAATGTGAAGTGACATTCAGCCAAGTATGGTGACCCATACTCAGAATTTGTGCTCTGCATTTAACCCATCCGAAATGCACACACACAGAGCAGTGAACACACACTGTGAACACACACCCGGAGCAGTGGGCAGCCATTTATGCTGCGGCGCCCGGGGAGCAGTTGGGGGTTCAATGCCTTGCTCAAGGGCACCTAAGTCGTGGAGAGAGAGCTGTTCATGCACTCCCCCACCCACAATTCCGTCCGGCCCGAGACTAGAACTCACAACCCTTCGATTGGGAGTCCAACCCTCTAACCATTAGGCCATGACTTTTACCAACCCTAAAAGTTTAGGGATGGTAAAATTTATTTAAATGTTTTCGTAAGAACCCCAAATTACCCCAGTTTTTTTAAGCGTACTGTGAAATATCGGTTTAGTTTTTAGTGTTTTGTGTTATTGTCTTTTGTTTTGTTTTTGTTGTTTATGTTTGTTTGTGTTATATTTTTATAAATCAGCCACCTAACATTGCCCTTTAAACCACCCTTTGCAACCACGTAACAACATGTTAAGTCATAATTCATATTTCAGTGAGAAAATAAAAAAAATTTAGTTGATTTCTTCCTAAGCTTTAAAATGGTTGGACATTCAAACAAGTTACACTTCTACACAACTCAGAAGCTGAGTGCTGCACATTCAGTATTGATTAAATCAGGAGGAAAAAAAAAAAGACTGGCCGCCTTAGGCATTGACATTGGACTGTAATTGGCTTCCAGGTGAGCAAATAAAAATATATCTTTAAACCTTTTTTCCAAGAAACACACAAGTATTAAAAAAACATTCAATATGCTTTAAAGACCTTTGCTTCTGAGAACAATCTCCTCAATCAATGTGTGGCAATGTTTCTCTTCAGTTACACTCCAACATTTAATCTTCTGTGTATTTTATATAACCTCTCCCTATATAACATTCTCACATTCAACTTTTTTTTTCTTTTTTTTTCTTTTTTTTTTACTTCTGTCCTTGATGTTGCTTTCTGAAATGTCCATCTCCAACAAGATCTCATGATATCTCATGCATGATCTCATGTTAACAACATCATGAAACAGATTGGATTCATTATTCCTAAGAAATCCCGCAAATACTGCTGGATTTAAACTAAGAAAAAATAGATAGACATTGCATTAGATGCTCTTATAATAATATATTTTTTTTTTTATTAAGTTAAAGTAAGGGAAACTACAATAGTACAACATAACTTAAATCCACACAATGGATCTCTTAAATCTTAAACATGGTAATGGAGAAGATACTGTCTGTTTTCAGTTTTGGTCTCCTCGTCTTCATGTAAATGTTACAGCTTGAAATGGGATTTTATTCCATTTTTGGCTTTATCACCGACCTCTTCATGACATAACAAAGGTCATTCGCATTAAGCTTGTTCAGAGTAGTTTAATAAATGTAATACATTTCACACTAATTAATTAAACTCACTCGACTTTGTAAGTACAAAGCGTGGTTAATAAAACAACATTTGTGGCAGATGAGTAAAGCCCTGAATAGACATTACAGTGGAATTGTCTTATTTCAACATGAGAACTTCAGAGAACTCACTCTATAAAATAATCAGTTATGCTATGTTATATATTTTATATCTGTATAGGTTTTTTTGTCAGTTTGCATTGTCATCACACACAAGGGACAGCTTTTCCCTTAGATTAAGGTATACTGTGAAAGTATACTGTAATTTATAAATTGTCTAAATGTGTATAATGTTATATGTTAAGCGTTTCAATTCTATTCTGCACTGTGAGTTTTTCACTCACCACATGTGCTGTTGGAGAGGTTTCAATAAAGGTGATTTGATTTGATCATTCTGACATTTTTTCGTTCACAAGACTCTTATCAGTGTTGCTTTGATATTGATAGGTGACAAGTTGAACCAGGAGACAAAGGCCTGGGCCTATTATAACCTTGTGCAGGAGTTTTGCTACATAATTATTTTAAATATTACGGAGGGATCCAGTCAGATGCACCGGATGGGTTCAATTTCATGCTTCAGGCAGCGGTTCCCTGAAGTAATTTCCCATGTGGCCGCACTCCAGGAGCACTGCTGCAGCCCAAGAGCAAGCCCCTGTTTCCCGGCCACGCGCTCCGTTCCCAGCTGCCAGAGCGGGGCATCAGCACTGCCTGATTGCTTCTTAGTCACTCGGTTTGTGCTGGCGTTTTAATTTAGTGCCCATCAGTGCTGATTTTTCTCACAGACTGCGCTCAAGCGCCAGGAATCAACTGCTGACTACAAAAGGTGAAGCTGTTGAGCCAAGTTGTTTTTGAATTATTTCTCCACTTTATTTATAGTATATTGGTGAGGACAAAACAGTTGGTAGAATAGAGGAGGATGGGATCAGGAGATGACACAGCCCAGTATCAAACGGCTGTGAATGCAGCTCAGTGTTTTCGAGAACATGCGCAGGTCAAATAAAAAGACTGTAACTTAAGGGACACTACCATTTGGAAGATTTTGGACCTTAAGATTTTTTTGTATGTTTTTTAAAGAATTCTCTTCTGCTCACCAAGCCTGCATTTATTTGATCCAAAGCAAAAACGCTACAATTTTGAAAACATTTTACCATTTAAAATAACTTTTCTATTTGAATAGATTTTAAAATGTAATTTATTCCTGTGATTTCGAAGCTGATTTTTTTTAGCATGATTATTTCAGGCATATGATCCTTCAGAAATCATTCTAATATTCTGATTTGCTGCTCAAAATATTATTATTATTATTATTATTATTATTATTATTATGTTGAAAACAGCGGAGTAGAATCTTTCAGGTTTCTTTGATGAATAGAAAGTTCAGAAGAACAGCATTTGTCAGCATTTGCAAATGTCTTTATCATCAATAATAAAAATGTTTATTGAACACTGCAAATTGCAAATCAGCATGTTAGAATGATTTCTGAAGGATCATGTGACACTGAAGACTAAATTCAGCTATGATCACAGGAATAAATGGCATTTTACAATATATTATTTTAAATAGTAAAAGTATTTCATAATATTACTGTTTTTGCTGTGCTTTAGATCAAATAAATGCAGGCTTGTTGAGCAAAAGAGACTTCTTTAAAAATATAAAAAATCTTAGTGTATATGTGTATGCAAAGATTTATTTATTTTTATTTATTTTATTTTTTTTTTAAGCTCTGTTCAAAATCCACTTGGCTTATAAATATGAAAAGGCACATGCAAATTTGTATGGGCTTCTTGTATAGAGGAATAAACCAATTCAGCAACCAATTTAGAAATCTGCTTTGCCTAAAACAAAGGCACAGTTACATATTAGAATAGCTCTTCGAACTCTCTTATATCTTATAATTAACAAATCAGCATTGCTTTTGTTTATGTTTTCCCAGACTGTCAGACTAATTAGTGTTGAACGAAACCTATCAAAGACTGAGGCGTCTCATGAGAGCAGGTTATGTCAAAGTGACTTTAACTGGCTGTGAAGCACTCAGGGATTTTAAAGTGAGCTGCTCAGACTGTCCAAAGGACAGGTTGGATTGGGTCAAGAGGCTTTATTCCCTGCAGGCACATTTAATTGGTAGAAGATGTGGAAACATGGACATAAGGGTTCTGTACTTACTTGCATGGTCAGTTTGACAGGCATGAGTGCGTTTGTGGGTGTGCATTGAGTTCAAATGTCCTTTGTATGCATGCATCTTCTTGTAGGGGAAGATCATAAATAATTAAACATGTCACCATTACAAGTTTACGAATGCCAGCAGAGGTCAGAAGGAGCAGGAAGCTGTCGACTTCCCTTGTAATCTCAAGAGAACAAACATCTGCTGTATTTACCTCAACACCGATCACTCCTGGATTGATAAAGATGATGGATGGATAGCTTGCTTAATTGTGCCCCACTGGACACGATCTGCAGAAAAAGATCAGCTTTAGACATCTGTCTTACTAAAAATCCTCTCTGAACATGCTTTGTGTGATTCCATCAATTTCATTTTTACTAGTAATTAGTGACACTTGATCTCACCCGCTCCCTATTGATCCTCCATGAGTCTAGGGCCAGTCTCTTTAGGTCTTAATGACCACCTTGCCCAGGGTTTCCATTGAATCAGCACTATGGTGTGGTTGCATTTTGATGTACAGTATGTGGCTGGATTTCTTTCAAATCTTTCTAAGAAAAAGATCAGTGTATACTGCGATACTCATTGACATTTCACCTTATAAAACTGCTAAATGGTCTGGAATAATGTCATTGCGGTTTAAGAATGACGTAAACTCATTATAGGATGGATAATCGGACTCTTTAAATCACAAAATATACATTTTATGAAAGCGAGAGTTGTTGCTTTGGATTATTTTTGGATTAAGGTTTTCTAAACTGCGTCATATTTCTTTGTATTAGCACAAAATCGTATTGTGGGCTATTGTAAAATGATGCTTACTGTTTAATATGAAAGGATATGAGCATAATACCAATATTTACTCATTCTTACATCATACAGAAGATTGCACATTGTCCTTAAAGTATCACATTATAGTGCAATATTAATTATTTATGCTAATTAACTAATATCAATCCTCAATGGCATACATTAGAAAAGCAGTGTTTAAAAAAGGTATTTGATCCAGCTTTCTTGAATAAAATGGTCATTATTTTAGGTTCTTTCTTTCTTATTATTAATTGAATAGGTAATATGAATGTTACACATTAATAATGGATAATGCTAATAAAAAACATAAACAGCATGATAACTGTAATATTCGCTCTAGTGGCTACATTCATTGTACTGCATTCATATGAATAAATTAAATCCATTCCATTGTTGTACATTGTTTCTTCCCGGCACATTTGTGTTACAGTAATTTACGTTACACTAATAATTTGTATGGTTTAAAATGTGGACCATAATTTGCTGGGAGAAAAATGCTTTAAGACCGTTCTCCATAGCCAACAAGCATGTCCTTCTTGTGTAAGCATAAAGACTTTTTAATTGAAGAAGAAAAAAAAAGGTACAAAAAGTCAAATTGTCTTTGAAAGATTTGTAGACAGGAATAATGTGCACATCTCTCTGTTTCTTATTCTTATTAATGTTATTCTTCATCCTTGTTTGTAAAAAAAAATGTGTAAAATAAACAAACCGTATTGTGTTGCAGATGAATTAAAGCGATTCAGAACCACCTTCATATATTGTGTACGTCAGTATCAGTGTTGCAGAAGATCTTGGCTCACCTGAGTGACCAGGCAGACAAATGTTCCATAACACATGCAGCAAATTAGCACTCTTAAAGAGTCAGAAGCTTTTATTAGTTCAGCCTTTGTTTACAGTTGAGTCACCCACTGAATGTTTCATAAAAGACAGGAAGGATGCTTTGATTTACCTTTATTAAGAAAACAACACTTGTGGCTATATAATATTGAGTAATTGCATCCACACACCTTACATGTGAGTCATAAAACTCTATAATTGATGTGAAGTGTGACAGTTTTTTGGGAAAACTATTTCTTCATTTTAAGGTGCAGTGTCCTTGAAGAGTACACTTTTAAAAATAAAGGTGCTTCACGATGCCATAGAATAACCTTTTTGTCGAAATTGTTCCATAAAGAACCTTTAACATCTAAAATAGCCTTCTGTTGAACAAAAGGTTCTTTGTGGCTAAAGAATGGTTCTTCAGATTATAAAAAGGTAAGAAAGAGATGGTTCTTTTAAAAACCCTTTGACTGAATGGTTCTTTGTGGAACCAATTTTTTTTTTCTTCTGTGGCACCTTTTAGGCTAATTTAAAGCACCTTTATTTTTAAGAGTATTACAGAACAATAGTATTGCTTTAGTTCTGTAATAAAATAAATATTGATTTATTGCTAATTCATTCTTTGGTAAAGCAGAAATTTCTCCACTGTTTACATCTTTGCATCTGCACTCTTTCAATCCAAATTCATTGGAGATCCATCAAATGTGGAATCCTTTCTACATGCCCTCTGGCACAGGACAACAGGGTACATTTATTATGAAAAGATAGTAGATGGGAATCGTTCACGTCTGGCTCATTTCATAAAATGCTTTATCCGCAATGGCCATTGGAGAGCGGTCTGCAGCGCTTGACCTGAGCAGACAGCCAGAAGTGAGACTGCCTACAAACCCATTAATTGGGGAACCGTCCATTGCTTATAAACTCGAGATGAGTGCCAAATATTTGAAGTGATGCCATTTGACTTTCAAAACTGGTCTGCCTCATTAATGATTCATGGGAGTGTAGTATGAATCACAGCCGTGATTGCAACAGAGGAAGGATTGACTTGTTTTCCATGCATGTGGCTTGAAGTGCTGCTACATCACAATCCAAAATCTTTGAAAACAGCTTCTTCAGTTTGTAAATCAAAAACGAGGGCAACACAAATTTAACAAGCAGGCATTTATTCTAAAAAGTTGATTGGTGATTCAAATGTTTTTGTGCTAAAGATAATTTAAGAATTTAGAAAGAAAAACATTATTTTGGGAGACCACAGAGATTTGTATTCAGATCAGCTTTATTTGCATGTAAGAATGGTGTTTTTGTCCTAGTGAAGCAATATTTAGTCATGAATTATTGAATACATCCATAGGGCACTGTGCTATTTCTTTTGCAAATTTTCCTCCAGTCTTTTTTTTTTTTCTTCTCACATTATGATTTCTAATTTCTTTTAAATGTGTCGTTTAAATGTCAGCTTGTTCAGAAACGTCCCCCCAGTGCAATAATCCACTGTATTTCCCCTCTCATTGTTAAGATTATACCTCCAGTGGGCCAAATCTGTAGAGACCCACTTGAGAGCCTGAGAATGTGTAATTAAAGCAAGACCGAGACTATCGATTTACAGCTTATAGGATTCCTGTCATGTGTTTGCCCTAGACATCAATTTAGGGGCGTGCTTATGTGTGCACAGACAAGGGTAGCCGATCACAACGTGCTGTTTTTTTAGATCGCTGGCTTGTGTGTGTTAGTAGCTTAAGCCCTCCCAGTCTCAAATCTATTCAGTCACAGCCGGGCACAGCGCTTTTTCATCAGCATCTTTCTGTTTTTCTGTCGCATTTTTTTGGTACAATGGTACAGTCATGGTAGCAAATGGTAATACCATACTCACTTGCTTTTTATTTGATCTGCAGTTGTATTCTTTATTTATAATTTACATTAAGATTTATTCTTAGGTCATTCTGAGTTAGGAGGATTTTGGTAGAATAGAAATATTCAAATGTGCTATAGAGTAAATTTCACCTTCTCACAAACTTCCTCAATGGTGATTGAGAGTTTTTTTTTTTAATGTCAATGTTAAAGTACCCATGCTTTTATTACCTCCTCTTAGTGAGATTGTGTGGTGTAGTATTGTTTCTGAATGTATTATACTGTATTGCCATCAAAGTGTGTATAACCTTCCCGCCAGCTTATTTTCCTACTGTCATGAGTCTGTGGTGCTTACTCTCTCTTTCTTTTGTTGTCTTCATTTTCATCCCTTCATTCTGCCATATTTCTTCATCTTGCCCCAACGCTCTGTTGATCACTGTCCATTTCTATCCATCTCACTCTGATTTGTATCAGATTTATTCCCTTATGGGCTGAGTGGTGAAGTGAAGTGGAGACACAGGGGAGTTTTATTGATATAAATTGCAGCTCTCTCCTCATGCCTTACAGAGCAGCTGTCTCCCATGGAATATGAAACACTCACACAGTGGACTCGCCTTCCACTTTAATCTTCTTCCCCTGCCTGAATGAATTTAACTGTTGTAATTTTCTACGTCTCATCATTTCTTTACTTTTATATTATTCTATATAATTCTATAATTGATGTCATAATTTTAATCAACTGCTCACCTTATCACTTTGGTTCAAAAAATAAATAATTGAATGATAAACTGTTTGAATAATTCAAATCATGCACTAACAATTCAAAGCTTTAAGAGCTGTTTAAATACCTTTTACACTTCTGTCCAAAATGGGTTACTGCGGATGACATCAAGTCTTTTCCCTCACCCAAATAGTATTGAGTGTGTATTGATTTGGTGTTATTAGCTTAATTGGTGCAAAGCACCATGGAGACATATTACTAGCTTAGCTATGGTCCACACCGGTTTTCAGCATGTTTTAATTATTTTCCCCCATTCTGCTGTACTGCTGTAGGGGGAAAAAAATCCTGTTTATAGATTTTTGACAACTCCGTTTCAATCTACCACATTTATTTCTCTTTGTCCATAAGCGCGACTTCTGGTAATGTTGTATATTATTTGTTATGAATTTTTGATTGCCTTTTAATTTGAATGGAGCTCAAGACGTGCTGAAACCCTTTTCTATGTTTGTTTTCATATTATTTGTTTTTACATTTGATTTCAAGCTATTTTAACATTGAGTTAATAAGTTTGATTGTTCAATTGTGTGACGATGATATTTCATTATTTAGATAAAAATTTGCTGAATTATGAGTCATTAGAACAGTGACATTTTTCATCAGTTGCAACAGCATTTCTTTGTGAAAATGAAGTATACTTAATCGTATTCAATGTGTACTTGTATTTCAAATCTTACAGGAAGTCAGTAAAAAAAAAACTGTACTTGAGGATATAATATTAAATAAATGCAAGACCACCAAAGTGTACTTAAAGACTTACACTTAAAACCTTGTAATGTTAAATTAAATGTTTTACTTCAAAAAGTACATTTTAATTTATTTATATTGATCTATGCTTTAAAGATGTACATACTTAGATGTGTTGCTTACAGTATATGGAGATGATGATGATTTTAACTGTAAATTTTAATTTTTATAAATATTTAATATACTAAAATGCAACTTCATAAAAAATACATTAAATACATGACATATAAGTTTCAATATAAATTACATGTATATTTTAGTTTACAGTTAATGTGTATCACAACATTCCACAGTAAACTTAAACCATATTGTACTGCAGAGACAATAACTGACAGTTAAGACAATAAAGATGTACTTACGTTCTACTTAAGACAAAATTTCAGCTAACTGCATTTGATATACATTTATTAAACTATAATATATTTTCAGTTGCACTTTATTTTAAGGTGTCCTTGTTATACATTTAAGAACTGTGTAATTTTAATTAACTGCATGTACTTACTATATGGTTAGGGTTGGGATGAGGGTTTGATTTAGGGTTAGTTAGCTGCATGCAATTATGCTTAATTATTTGTTATTGTGGTAGTAAGTATTGAATTGTTACCATATTTTCTTTTAATTGCAGTTAATGTACAAGTTTTAATAAGTATGCAGAAGTATACTTCTTTTTCCCAAGGGTTGCAGTGCATTCTGAATTCTCATGTCTTTTTTATCGACAATGATGTACAGTATGTAAGAGAAATGTAGCATCTCCCCTTAGCTCCATTCAGTCCCTCTTTAAATGTTAAAGAGTCGCCAGACAAATTGATTAGCATAGCAATTTCCTGTCAGGTTAGGACATCAGAATTAATCAGGCTCCCTCATACCATACAAAGCTAAATATGACTGGGAGGTTTCACCATGATAAACTCTTAAATTTCTCCCCCTCTCCCCACCTCTCAGTGAAGGGACATTAGCGAGGCAGTTAATCAAAATCACATTAGCATATAGTACAGGCACCCTTAGATTATAGTAGCCCCAACCCTGCAGGAGCAGCGTGGACCGAATGCTGAAGAGATCCCAGCGTTCCTGCTAATGGGATCAGGACGTTTGGGTTTTAGGTGGATTCGGGTCAAAACTAAGCTGGTCATTATACCCACATAGGCACACACACACACACACACACACACACACACACACAAACACGTCTCCATCAGGTTGTTAAAGTGCGTTTTTGTAGCATAAATCAGAATTATGTTTCCTTGTTCAGTGGCAAATGTGTCAATAAAATGAAGACAAAGTGGATCAATGGAGTGTGACCGTTAAGACCATCCTGATTCCCCACAGATCGGTTATTCAAGCTTTGTGTATGGCACCGTCAGATTGACAGGTTTCACTGACATCTGTTTACCTCTGAGAGTGCTGGGGACAACTAGGACTGTCAATATTAGCCTGTTAGCACATGTGATTTCTTTACATTGGGTTGTTAAAAGAATAGTTCACCCAAAAATAAAGAATTCTGTCATTATTTCATTCCAAACACATACAAAGTCATCTTTGAAATGCAATCAAATCCATCGTAATTGAGTGGTTTAATTTGTCTTATGAATAGATTTAAACAGATTTAAATTGGGCTTCTACTCACAAATAAACAGACATGTAGCTCATTAGAAATGAAAAATACTGGAATATGTACATCACGCTTACATTTTTAATGTTCCATGTTTACCATATGTGATGTGCTCTATGTATGTACAGTATTTGTGACAATAATTTTTTAGGCAAATAATTAAGTCATCATATTATGCGATTATATCTCTTCACATGACCAAGATTGAACAGCATGATTCATGTGGATTCATTAAGGCCTTTATGGCCTTTTAAGTTTTATTTACCTGTACTTTGTGGAGTGACAGAAACTTCTTATATATTCTTATACTTCATATATATATAAAGACCATTTTTAAAATAACTCTGACTGGATTCATCTGAAAGAAGAAAGTCATATCCCCCTAGGATGACTTCAAGGGGAGTAATTTATGGACTCATTTTAATTTTGGGTGAACTAGCCCTTTAACTATGAAGAATTGTACAAAGTAATGGATGTTTATAATGGATGTGTTCTTATATTGTTATACTTGTCTCTGCATATTAAGCTGGGTTATAAGAAAGTATTTTAGCATCAGAAAAAAACAACTGTGCACGTGCAACTGCTATAACCCTCTTGAAACTCTGGGATTGTGGTGAAGAATGCTGCTAGCCTTGACTGTGCTGGACAGAGTTGTATCTGTGGATCAAAAGGGTTCTCCAGAAAGCTGTCGATAAGCATGTCGATATCGCTGCCTCTTCTTGTTGAGCGGCATGTGAGTGTGCAACCGTCAGCATTTGTGATAAAGGTATGTCCACTAAAAGTCCTGGAGGCTCATACTCTGATTAGAAATGACCTTTCCAAGGACTAACACAACTTTTATGGCTAACTTACCCAAACTGTTCCAAACCAGACTCACATCTTAAGGTTTAATGCTATACTGCTGCTGAGAAGTCAAGTTCAGGCACGTTATATGACTGAGTCTGGCCTTGAAGTCAGCATTCCAGTTCATCCCAAAAGTGTTTACCAGAAAGCAGTGTTATGAGATGTTCAGTAGGGAATTGATTATTTTCTGTAACTATTTTTTTTTTGTAATCCTTAGCTTACCTTTTTATATTTACCTTGAATGTTTTGAATATACTTTTAAAAGCATTTATGTTGATGGATATACTGTATTTTTAATAGCCAAACCATTATATGTGGGGTGTCCAGATACTTTTAGTCATAAAGGCTTATGATGCTTTTAGGTAAAGGAGAGAGGCGTAATGGAAGATGCTTCAATGCCCACTTAGACACGCATATTCTCACCACTCACAAGAACATCTGAACTTAGTTGACTGTGAAACTCATCACTCGGACACTATTGACTGAAACTGGCTCCCTTATATAATGTGGTTTGTGCAAAGCTAATGATTATTTCTTTGAGCGTGCTGATGCGCATCTGAGAAAATGTAATTTCTCCAGCTTAGATTAACAATGTTACACCCGCACCAAGAAAATGATTTACATTATTAGATAAATATGCTAATCTAATCTCATCCGCTCCCTGTGGTTCTTCCATAACTTCATTTTCCCAGGAGGAATTGCATTGCAGTCAGAATGAGTTGAACTGATCACGGAGTATAAGTTATTTTGTCTTCATAAAGAAATAAACATGAATTTGTGCTCTGAGACCCCTCAGCTTTGCTCTTCAAATTAAGCTTGATGGTGACTGTGTGCATCTATGCTTTGTTGTTGTAGTTTATCCCACTGTCAGTCAGTTTACTATTATTTGCTGAGTTTAGGGCCACAGGCTCCAAGGTTGCCTGAGAGCGTCTCTGATCGTCAGGGAGTGCATCATCATCTTTTGAGTCTGTGCTGACCTCTGGCTCATACTGCCTGAGAGAACGTCTTGAGTCCATCTTTCTTACAGTTAAATTCATCTATCAGAGCAGTGTGGGTGTTATTCTGATGCAACTTAGAGTTATAGAACAATCAGAGCCAGAGAGGTCTAAAGGTAATATTTGCTGGTGGCAGTTCTATTATAATATAATTTTATTAGTTATTAAATGTTATATTCTTAACTTGAGGATTTATGCTGTCAGTGTGCTAAAACTCTTTGAAGATGCAGGTGATATTTTTTTATGAAGGTTCTGTTTCTGAATTCTTCCTCTTCACAGCTACAGCCATCAAGCACCCCTTCTGTAAAAAAATAATATTGTAAAATCATATTAAAATTCCTAAATTTTCAGCAGCCATTACTCCAGTCTTCAGGCATGCGATCTTTCAGAAATCATTCTAATATACCGATTTGGTGCTTTTGAAACATTTGTTATTACCGGTGTTATAGAGCACCTAATCAAAAGTTGTGAAGCTCAGTATTTTTGTGGGAACAGTATATATATATATATATATATATATGTGTGTGTATATGTATATGTATATATGTATATGTGTATATATGTGGCGAGTGGGGCGGGACCGAGAGCTGTGGGAACGAGGAGTGAGGCCAGGTGTAGTGATTGAAGATGAGCTGCACCTGCGCCCCACCGCAGGTATCGAGTCCCACGTAGGAGATGGAAGGATATAAAACTGGAGCGACTATAGTGAAGGACGAGAGAGGACCAGGCCTGGGCCATTATTTTAAGTTTTGCTTTTTATTTATGCGCACCAGTCGTCCGTGAGGGGCTGGTGCGCTGTTTTGTGTTTATTTTTGTCATTAAAGTTTCATTTTGATTGTGCGCCGGTTCCCGCCTCCTCCTTCCCGATGAGTATGGAGTTTTATCATTACAATATATATATATATATATATATATATATATATATATATATATATATATATATATAGGTATATATATGCATTAACTCCAAATGGTTGTGTTTGATGCAGACAAATCTTTGAATTGTTGTTATGTATCAGTTCATTGTTTGAATTATTCACAAAAGTGAATTTTAGTGACTCTACTAAAATGCACTACTAAAACATATGCCTTTAATATATTTTCATAAGGATGGATCACTAAACTAGCCTAATGATTGTAATGAGCAGATTAGAGTGCATTAAAATAATCATGATATTCCCAGTGTGTTGTTTATTTTACACTGGTTGTTTTGCTTTTTCCAAACCTCTGTGAGAATTTAGCTGTGTGAACAAGAGGAAGCCAGGGCTTTATGAGCAGTGAATGAAAAGCCCTGTGGGCACAGTAGTCTTCAGGGGCAGCGAGGAGAGAGAAGAGGTAAGACAGACTGCGTTTCCCATGAGGCTGTGCTTTCTCTAGCAGTCAGCCAGACAGTTAGAATGGGTCATTCAGTTTATTCAGACACATGCTGACAAAGCCAGAAACACACGCTCGCATGCTCACACAGAACACTGTTCAAACAAACCCACTCTGTCACATACATTTCCCTAGTCACACACCAACAAGCCTTGCGGTGTTGGGTTAAGCTCTGGCCTTAAATAGGACTTTTTTTTTCTTCCTCTGGCAGTCTCAGATCCAATATGGCTTCCACAGATGAGGACTAGGCCTCAATTTGCAGAGTTACAATGGCTGTATACTGATGGAGAGATATCGCAAATGACGTTCACAGCTGTCTTTTTCCCATTTCTTCAGAGAAGGCCATACGGTAGTGGAATCCATTGAGAGACATGGCATTCACTCTTATGATTATAGATAGGGTTCAGGCAACAATGGGCATCGAGGTGTCAGATACGGTGAGAAGGTCTTCATAAATCTTCTTTTATACTCTGAAAATTACTTAAAAGACTGACGAATGGGAGTGAGAGAAATCAGTCTGGCTACTATTGATTTGTAGTTGGGTTCCCAGACATTTAGAGATGTATAATTTATGGAGCTGTCTTCAGAATGCTGTGTGATCTGGGATGCAACTTAAAATTGTTTCAATGGGCTTCGGTTTTGGTTAACAATAAGGCCAGTGGAGATGTCTTATTGAATGTGTGTTTGTGTGATGGAGCTTGACAAGAAAAAAGAAAGCAACTCCATGTAGAAGTTTTTTTCATATGGTTTGTTTAATATGGCATATTTGTGTAAAAGATTTACATTAATAATAATTACAAATGATAAAAACATACTTATTTATTTATTTTTTTTATTATTTTTTTGTTTGAAAGAAATAACTTTTTATTCAAGATTTTAAATTGATCATTTACAGTATTACATAAAAATGCTCTGTTTTCTAACCACATCATTTTATAATATATTTATATATTTATTGTAGTTTTCTGATAACTTTCTATTCACCAAAGAATCATGAAAAATATATCACGGTTTCCACAAATATATTTTTACTAGTGCCTTTTGATGATTCCTAAAAGGTCATGTGACTTTGAAGACTGGGGTAAAGGCTACAGAAAATGTAGCTTTAACATCACAGAAATACATTTTATTTTAAACTATAACATTTCACAATAAAAATCTTCACAACCCAAACTTTTAATATTATTGTTTGAACAGATGATATTGACATCATCTTAGAAATGTGATTTTCTGTGAAAATTTGTCATTGTGTTGATAAGGTTGGAAAACTGTACTGAGCAATCAGCATCCCGGAATACGCCTTTTATCCTTTTTTATCATCATGGTATTTTATTTCTCAGCGATCTCTCTGTGTTGCTTTCACTCACAGGTCGACAGGCGTGTCCACCAGAGAAGTTTGACTGTGGCGGCACGACGAGCAAATGTGTGTCATTGTCATGGCGCTGCGATGGAGAACAGGACTGTGAAAATGGAGCAGATGAGGAGCAGTGTGCTGCAGGTGAGTCCAGGGAGGAAAGCAAAAGAAAGAGGAAATGGCTAAAAATAGGTCCTGTCGGGATAATGCACAGTCAGGCTTCAGTGAGGTGTGTGTGAACTTAATGGAGTGGAGTGGAGGTAGTGATGTATGTGAAGCACATGAAACACACCGATGTTTGATGTTATTGTAGCTGATGGTCCTTTCATCATGTCCTCCTGATACACAGGGTAGATATTACAGAAATCTCTGGATCTTAAAAGAGTGGACTGGTTTTTGTGTTCGGACCCCCAACAGTTAGTTCTTGCATTGATGGATTGTCACAGTGGGTGAGAACGAGAAAGTGTGTTATGACTATAAATAAAATAGAAATTCTGCTTACACACACACTTTCCTCTTGCTCTCACACACACAATAATCCAGCTGCCAAATACAGGTATTTCAATTTACTTTTAGATTATAAACCAGTATTGATTTGATTTGCTCTTTGACATGCAACCTATACAAGCATTGATTCTCCAGCTACCTCTTTTATGAAAAGATTATGTATTATGCATTTGGCTTTTAAAGCCCGTCAGGATCTTTATCATTATAACAAACTCCTGATGTACTGCTTAAGGGCTCATGGATAAAAGCAAACTCAGCATTTAAATCCACAATAGAGTAGCTGAGAATTTGCTGGTTTGTTTAATATGTTTAAATAGTTTCTTTACTGCAGACTTAGTCACCTTTTGATCATTAATATAACAGTAGGTATATTGCGGTTTTTGCCCCTTTTCCATGATTCATGTCTATATTGTATGTGTGTATAATTATCATCAAGTCAGAACAAAATGAAGAAGTTATAATTTGATGATTTTAGTGTGAAACATTTAAGGGTGTTTTAAATGCATTAAATAATATCAGTCTTTTATAATTCCAATTAAATCAGTTAATTGCATAGTTTAAATTTACTTGATGATTTTTCTTTTTATATTAAAGATTTGTGCATCTAAAATTAGTTACATCATAAGCTCTCTGTAGGTTGGTGTTACATTGTCAGTTCAAATGTAAGAACTGTATATGTGTTACTTTACATTTTAAAACATAAATATATGAGATCACACCCTAAAGGATGTAAAGAGATTATTGTGTTTCTGTGTTGACCGTTATCTACAAAATGCATATTTCACAATTGAATTGCGCTGTTGTGTTCATAATATGTAATGATCCTGCCTATTATTCAGCCTTGACACGTCTGCTTTTTTTTATATCTCCGAACACAGCCAAGTGAAATCTCTTGTCCTTGTGTCACTATGGGCTTACACTTTCTCTTCTACTTAATCATGTAATAATGAAATACAGGACACGTCTTTCAACTCTACCTCGTTCTTTTATGGTTTTTCATTTTCTGACTATTAGCTCTATGATTAGCACTGTGACAGCGTTTGTTTATCTCTGTGGATTTATAGCTGTGATTTGCGTGTCGTATGGTCCTGTGCTGAACTGGAAAATAAGAGCATTAACATCACTGTAATATTTCACCGTGCTGCTGATTATAATTGATTTCCTGCTTGATGTCTGTTCTGAGACTTCTATTTTTTATTATAGAATAACCTGCAGGACTGCTCCTTTTGATTTATAATTGAAGATGTTAAGGCACGGTCTATGAATACATATTACTCTTAATGCTGTACAGCCCCATAACTTTTGAAGAATCATGTTTCACAAAAAATTACATTTCAAATCCTTTTCAAATCAGTCACCTCTAAGTGAACCAGAAGCTCATCAGTCTGGTGTGACACAGGTGATAGAACAGGGAAAATTGTAGTGTAGTACTTTTTGAATTTTGCTAATTTATTATGAAAAATATTTGCCTTGGCGCTTTTGCTTCTTTAAAATGATACATTTGATTTATTGTAAATACATGTATTACCATTTCTTTACCTCTGCTGTTTTTATCACTACATTTTGAAAACCTTAATATTTTTGTGGAAACGATGAAGCAACTTTTCAAGTCAGAACAACTGTCAATCTTGATTTAATGGATCTTTGCTAAATAAAGTTAATTCTTGTAATTAAGTGTAGTGTAAATAAATATATGAATTAAATTTAAGTTGTTATAAATAAAATTATGGTTCAAAAACCTAAAATAACAGTAATGTAAACATTTCTACTTAAATTTTTACACAAACTTTTTATTAAGGCATTGGTTTTTAATAATTAATAATTATCCTCAGCAAAACAGTGTGTAATGGTGACAATCAACAAGCATTATTATGTAATAAGATGTTTTTAAGATCACTGCACAACAACTACAACAGTAAAAACATTAACAGCATAATTTATGAATGCTACTTCAAAAGCTAATAGTCTTTTTACAGAGCATTATACATAATGTTAAAAACATAATATGAAAACATGATTTGCTTTCATTTGCTGAATGGGGCAACAGTGCACTTTTAGTGGGTTTACCAGACTCCACACATACATCTCAAATCTGCTGCACCCACAAAGCCCTTTCCGGTGTACCAAAGGTTGGAAGTTTTACATAAAACATTTCTTGGGGAGTCACAGACATGAATAATATACCTCCTAACATCACATTCCCATTTTTGTAGAAGAAAGGCACTATTTGCCCTCAAACTCAGTTGTGTCCTTTTGCTCTCTAATCTCTCTCTCTCTCGCTCTTTTCCCCTCTATTACCTTAATCTCCAGATACACTGCGAAGGAACTTTTAAATATAAATTATTATCAATAACCTGCATTAAAAATGCACAATCAAAATGCCCTTTGCTCTTGTGGAAGCCCTATGAAGGAAGTTTAACCCTCTGGAGTCGATTAACGCGTATACATGTTATGAGTAATTTTCTCCTGATAACCCAGAAAAGAACTTAAATTACACTTTCAGGTTTGATCGTACAGATAAGAGCAATACATCAATCGAATCTGTAAAGGGTTTACTTTTTTGTATACAGACATAACAACAAAACTTTGTGCATTTATAAAATAGAGATAATTTATAAAATAAAGTGTGATGTCTGCAGCCTTTGCCTGCGCTGTTCTTCATTTAGACATGCATCATTAAAATGAACTGTAACTCAGCTAAGAGACATGAGAGAGATATCTATAGAAAGCCTGACATGTCTACTTTTAAACTAAACAAGTGCCGCCCGAAAAAACAAATATTCTGTGATCAAGTAATCTATATGAAAACAACGCAATGTCCGTTTTTCATGTCTCCCTTCATTATCTTCTAATGTGACATTACGCCCGCACTGAACGCTTTATTCAGATTCTAATGTTTCACTAAAGCGCACGGCTTGAATACACCCACACAACAGAAGACAACACAGCGAGACTGTTCTTCAAGTCCTTTTTTTTTACTTCGCGATGAGAGGAATAAGACATAATTCACCCCAAAAAGATGTGATGTGGTTGAGGATTTGAAAAATGTATTTCCTCATAAAAAAAGAATGAAGCTCTTTATTCAGCAGAGATCATAAACATGAGTAAGTCTCTTTTTATTCATTTATATACTTCTACTATAGTTTTCACATAACGTGTAAAAATGTTACTAGTTAGACTTTTTCCAAATAATTTTTCCAAACTATAATTCCTGAATAAATGTATAATCAAGTGAAACATTATGAAGTTTAAATAACAATATACAATACTATACCATTCAAAAGATTGATGTAAATAATATAAATTTAACAAATGTAACTGTAACAAATGTAATAAGTAACCTAGTATGCAGAGTTTTGATTAATTTTTGTGCTGTGGATGGCAGAAAACTGCATCCAATTTTTCTTATGGCTTATATTACAAAAGCACAAAGATTTGTTTTTAATGTGAATGTACACAAATAAAGGTAAATCTTTTACAATTCCAATTATCTTTATGACTAACAGGAGTAGTTGCTTCCACTGTTAGAAGGAAAAATTCCTGTGATTGCACTTGCGCCGCATGCACACACACAGTTTAGCTTTTTTACCTTGACAATATAGTCTGTACATTATCATAATAAAATACAGACAGTCAAACATATGGAGAAAAAAAAACACACAATGCTCAGTTTAAATCTGTAGGCTAGTAAAATCTGTGGCGTTAAGTGTTATCACCGTACCGGCATGATGTTATGCAAAACATTTTGTTTTATGTGGATATTGGAATGCGAGAGAAGTAGCCTAAATAATAAATAATAATTTGGCATTCAAATACATTGCGAATATGGAAACATTTGATTTTGTGTTGATTTGAGAGACCCAACGTTGGTTTCAGTTTTTTTTTAACCTAAATTAATTAGTTTTTGCTAGTCGTTTATATTGCTATAGCTTCTTATATTTTTAATTCTTGATCTTTTCTAAATACTGTTAATTAAAAGGATTGGTTGTAGAGTGAGGTGAACTAAAATAGCCTAGCTATGTTTACAGTGTTTATTTTAATGTTTGTAAATATTTCAATTCGGCATATTTCTGAATTAAATATTAAAGTGAGACTTATACTCGACATATGTTTTTTCCTCTCTCTCTCCAAAAAAAACAAAAAACAATTTGTTCATTTACGTAGCGTATTTTAACTATGCAGTTAACCTTTTTAAATATTTTGAGAAATTACTGAAAATAAATAAATAAATGAATTTTTAAACCTTTTAACTAATTGTATTTATTGGTAAAAATTCTAAATGGTCGGTAAACGGTTAACCGATTAAAAGGAACAGTCTGAAAGAAGAAAGTCGTATACACCTAGCTTCAGGGTAAGAGTAAATCATGGGGTAATTTCATTTTCAGGTGTCCCTCAGTTGATTTGCTAGCACTGCACCTGGACAAGAAAAGGAGATATCTCACAAGCTTGTCAGTTTCCAAAAAGTGCCACTAAATGTTCATTTTGGTAACTACTGCACCGAGTTAAGGGTTACAGAGTGTGATTGTCATTCTCAAACAGAAGAGTGAAAACTATTTATCTTCAGTGTGTACATGGCAATTAATGATTTCCAGTCACTTTTTCACTGCAAATGTGTTAACATGTATAAGTTATATATATGCTCTTTGTTAGAATACAGATCATTTTTATTAGTGCCTGGAGTGTTTTTGTTTTATGATGTAATATAATTGGATTTTAATTATCATAGATTTGTGTCACGCTTTGTGTGATATTACCTTTGAGATCTCTGACTCTCTCTCTTTATCTCATTCTATGTCCCCCATTGTACATCCATAGAGATTAATGTACCGCACAGACACCCACTTGATTCCAGCAGACCCTAATTAGGCAAAATACTAAAACATTCTAAAGCAATAAAAAAGAGATTACAATATGAAACTCTAGAGCATATTGAAATTTGAACCATTATGAGAAATTTACATATTTCTCCAAACGAATGAATGGTCTCCAAACAGACTAATTTAGCTAAATATTTCTAATTTTACTTTATAATTAAAATTAAAAGACCATAGTGAAAGCTGAACTATTGAACTGAAGATCCTTTTTTATGCATTTCCTTATTTTCTGTAAATACACACCTCATATATCCGTCCAGAGAAGTTCTTTCACATATATTTTCTGAAGCTCTGAACGATGTGAAATGCTAATGCTAAATTTACACCTGGCATGCGCTTGACTCAATATCTCTGCAGGCCCTTTTATTGCTTGGAGAAGAGTTGCTTTGTTAAAGCTTGCGGTCGAACACTTCTCCTCTCCAGGAAGAGATGAACTCCAGAACTGGATGCAGAAATAGATTTCTATTCCCTCTCCTCTTCCTCTTCCTCTTCCTCTATCTGATCCACACACCTCTTCTTTGTCTTCTTCCACTTCTTACTATTTTCACCAGGGTCTTCATTATTCGCTTGCTCTAAATATATTCACATATGACTTTTATGCATTGTGAAGTCATGATAGTTGTGTGGGAAATGTAACTGTCACTTTTGATATATGGTGCTATGTTTTGAGAACTTTATGATCTGATAGTATTAAAAGCAACTTTGGAATAAATCCCATTTTTAAAAAAATATTTAAATGGAAATGTTATTTTAAATTGTAATATTTCAGTTATTGTATATTGTATCTTACTGACCCCTAACTTTTGAACAGCAATGCACTCTGTAAATTTGACCTACATTCAATATCTACCTACATTCAATATCTAAAACCGAACTGCTCATGAAAATCAAACATAAATATGAAGTTGCATTTGCAGCTCACTCAGGGTAGGTCACATTTGTTGTGTGCATAGAAACGTGAGCATGTTGACTATGATAGGTACTCGACTCTGCTCATTCTCGTGTAGCTAGTTTGGCTACACACCAGAGCCTTTTCAATCAATTAAGATCGAATGGAAATTGCAGTCAAGCACTGAGGCGTGTAGTGTCGATCATTGCCTTGAGATGACTGAGATCAGATAAGAGAAGCAAGGGAAGCTGCTGACACCCAGTAGATCCTAATGTGGGAGGATTTGAAGTGCATAGATACAGATAAAAATATTGAAATGGAAGGATAAAATACCAGAAAAGATGGAAAAGAGAAACACGTGAACCAGTCTGTTAGTTAGTGTGGTGAAAGAGGTTATGTGTGGGAGTATGTACAATATGCATGGTTGTTAGAGTTTGTGTGCCCGTTATTTTTGCTGTGCTTGGTAAGACTGCAAGCAAACAGTCTTCTCTGTGACCTATTATTTTATGACAAAAATATTGTTAACATTTGTAAAAGTCTCTCTGTCTGTCTGTCATTTTTATTACTATTATTATTATTATTTAGTTTATATATATTTTATTGCCATTTATTCAGGTAATGTTATTTTCAAAAGGATCTTTTTCAAGATTCTTTTTTGAATAGGAAATTCAAATGAACAACATTTATTCAATTCAAGGAACTTTTTGTTACAATGAAAATATGCCAGATAAAAGTCATGGGACAAGAACACTGTAAATACTTTTTTTTTAATACTTTTGCAAGTACTGACAGTGTGTTGGATTCATTCATTTTGCTTTGATGCAACAGTATAAAAAAAAATCTTACTGACCCGACCCCAGAATTTTTAACATGTATCATTTAATCTATATTTATTAAGGAGGTATTTTTAGGCAGATTTGGGAGCTTCTGTTTTTCTCAATTCTTTGCTTTTCTTTCTATTTCCATCCCCAGGCTTTAGTGCTTCTCTGGGTGCTGTGAAAATTCTCATCACTGAAAAACACAAGCTGTCACCACCTACCACTAGGGGTGGGCGATATGGAAAAAAATGTCATATCACGATTTTTTTTTTTAGAAATGTCACGATTCAGTTTTATCAAAATTCTTTGTCATGTTGGTTTTACTATTTTGCAAGTTGTCTGAGCATTACAGGCAAAATAATTTCCCTATTATAAAGACAAAGCCTTTCAAGGTAAAAAAAAAAAAAAAAGAATGGCAGATATTTAGGCCAAAGAGAGCGAAGATGAAAATCTTCTACAAGATACTACACATAATATACAAATAAAACAAACTTTATTTTCAGGTACAATATGTATATTAAGCAGAAGCATTCAAGAAATTGCATGAATAAATAAAATTTTACAATACAACTTTATTAAATTTCTCCAGTCAAGAGCAGTGAGGAATAGTTCATCCAAAAATAAAATTCTGTCAGCTGTCTGTCATTTGTCATAGTGTTTATTTTTATTTATTTTTTTATACCACCACTGACTGAAAAGTGGTTTTAAACCTGAATGAGTTTCTTTCTTTGGTTTGGGACAACTTGACATTAAGTAAATGATGACAAAAATGAAATTTTAGGGTGATCTATCCCTTGACAATAATGACAGTAGGCTGTATGTTTAATATGCCTGCTGTCCCTTTAAGACCTGCACACATCTAATATACAGGCACGTATACATAAACGTTACTGTTTACTTTCATTTTAGACATAACCAACGGAGTCTACATGTAAACCTTGTGTTTTTTGACAGTATTTGACAGGCTTCAGCGCGTGCTCTTCGTGTGTATGCGGAGCTCAGAAAAAGCACAGTTCAGACCTGCACGCAAATGAAACATTTAAAAGCACATGCAAATAATGAGAGAGTAGCTCTACCATTGAGTTTATACTGCTGTGAATGCATTTGGTGTTGTACAGTTTATGATGGAGGCGCCAGAACTACTATATTTGATATTTCTTCAAAATCAGATCGTGGAGACATTGTTATTGTCCAAAATATAAAAATAGTCATATTGCACTCTCCTACCTACAACACTCAGCCTCTTGTGTACCACAGAGGAGGGACATAATAATGAAGTATTACAATATCTGCTGAAGCATTTCCTCAAGGGAGATTGACAGCGGCTAGATGCTACCCAAGAATATCTATTAATCTGATTATATCAGTATCCGCAGGATTATTACTGACAGCTAATGTGATTACGGCAAATATTAAATCAGTTTTCATGCATCCATGTAAAATTCTAATTACAGCACTGGCAGAAAAGTGTAAGCCGCACTGTTTTAGATATTTATCCATGTGATGTTGTTCATGGTGTTCATTTATTTCCTTGGTGACATTGAAGCTAATGAATTCTGAGATGTGCTGTCTGATATGTGCTAGTCCCCTGATTGAAGAAAGCAGGAACTGAACATGATTCCTACTGAAATTAATGAATCATTTGCTTTTAGATTATGCAAGAATGAATGCTTGGTTCATTTCATATCAACAAATCTGATGCGTTTTATTCTGCTCTGGAATATTTACTATACCATTTATACAGGGAAGCTTTTGCCCTTTTGTGCTTTATGTGGGTGGGAATATTGGCTGTACTCTGCAAACAGTTGCATAGGCTGAGGTGTTTGCACCCGTGTAATGCCAAGTGTTATGCTCAGCCTCTTCTATCCCCTGACAATAGCCTGATATTTCTCTTTCATCTGCACTGCCATTTTCTAATCCACCCAGAGATAATGCACCCCTACCCCTGGTCAACATATAGCCACACTTCAGCAGGTGTGAAAATGTCTTTCCTTTCACCGTAAACAGCTGAAGGCCTGGTTCAGAGAGGTTTGTCCAGAGCGCTCTGCTCTAAATGAATTTGTTGCACATAGGGGTCAATCATTTTCCAAACTGTATAATAGAGATTTAGACCATTTCAGCTGCTTTCTCAGTCATTTCTGCACTATAAAAAGGAACTTGCACTTGTTAACTTGTGGAGCGCTTTATGATTTTCTTGAGCCAGGATGGGTTATCTGACCAATTAATGAACTTAATTAGTATTAACCAATTTATTTAGGTCGATTCGATCAAATTAACTCATTTATTAACTCATTGAGTTGGGAAAAACTGAGTATATGCTAATACATTAACCACATTTTAGATTAAATGAAAGTTTTTTTTATTTTTTTATTTGTATACCCCTTTAAAACTCTAAATTCTCTTTTAGCAGGTCATGTGCTTTTCAAATTTGGCAGATGCTAAATATATGTTAAGCAAATAAGGATAACGGTGCTGTTTACATTTTATTGTGCAAATCAGTTGTTTACACAATTGTAAGCCTATTACCGTAAATACATTTTAAACACTTTACTTCACTATTAAATACCCATAAGGCACTTTATTTCTGCTTTTTTAACTTATTTATTCAAAAAGATGCTTGGTTTTTAGATCAGAACTAGGTAGATAGACTCTCTTTCTTGGAAAATGAAGCAATATGATGACTCATATTGCACTTTACAGGTTTTTGTCCAATCATATGTTTTCTAGAGAATGTCCCTCCCACTTATATCATCTGCAAACTAGTGTGGTTCACAGCTGTGGCGTAACTAATGCTTATTGGCCATTTAAAAAAGAGACCGTTCCTTCAGTGTATCCAGTAAAAATTTCTTAGAGTTTTAATGAAAAAGTAGTTCACTGCCAGAGTCCTATCACTGGTTTATTTTCCTCACACAAGAAGAGTCATATACCAGAGTTGCCAAACAAAATGTCTTATTCCTTCTAAACTTGTAACTAACTGACTAATGAAACCACACTGAGGGCTTACAGGATTACCAGCCTAAACTAATTCCCTGTCCTCTTCAGTTTTCCTTTCTTGCTAGTATATTCTCTTTTCCTTACGTTGTACCTGCAGGTGCTGTTGTCAGCACTGGGAAAGCTTCATGAAGGGGATCTCATCCAAAACACTGCAGTCTTTAGCTGCCTCAGTATGTCTGTGGCACCTCGTCCCCTCAGCTCAGTGCATCATGGTTACAGTGCTTCTCCCCAGAGGAGGCTAGTCTTTCTCTGTGATATGGGATAATATTATGGGCTGATGGAGGACAGTGGTGAATGCACCATTAACTCTCTGCTGACTTAGTACCTCGGGCCATTTACTGAGCATAGCATGAGCCTCAGCGCTAAAGCTGCCCCTTGTGGCACAGATATGTGGTGGTAATTTAAATTGAAATATCAGTTGTCTGTTTTTATTTGTCTAATGAAAAGAATTCCAATCAAATTAGAAACAAAAATAATGTAATATACATGTTATATAATGCATTATAGCAGTTTGTTCTTGTCAAATATTCAGTGTAGTCTTTCAATTAAAACAAAGACAGAAAAGCTCCATGGTTTTCCTTTCACATTTGGTTCTGCTATATATTTTTCAGCTCTCTGTTGTTTATTTCAAGGTCACAGAGATCTTGTTAATGTGAAGCCCTGTCTGTTGTTGGTCCTGGGAATGAGTATTTGACATTGGTCAGTGGAATTCAATTGACCCGCTTTGAGTTTTTCCTTTCCTCTCTTTTCAAATCCATTCACTGTTGTGTCTGACCTCTAAACAAGATAGCATCAAAATCCACACAGCAGAGATATATCAGCAGCCTTTGAATGACGAAGTCAATCAGGCTCAGAGCCGCATGTTTTTGCTACTCTTTCATGCTTCTGTAACATTGGGAAAGGTGGAAATCACCTAATCTAAACTGTGTGTAAAGAACCAGATCGATTTGTTTGTCTGTTTATTTCATTACTGACATTTCAGGCATTTGGTGGGTCCGAAGACATTAGTACAAAAATAATTGCCTGAAGCTTATCATTGTAGCTTGCAATCCGTTTTATAACAGTATATTTCTGTTGTAATATTTGTGTTAACATGTAGTATGTTTTCCTACAAATACCATGGTTTATATGGTTAGTGTAGCCAAACTATATGGCTGATTTGTGGTTACCAAGAGCTATAATAGCCATGTTTTTTGGCTTTATTTGTAGTAAAACCATGGTTTATTTTCACAAAGGAAGAAGTTCTGGGTATTTTTGGCATGTGAGTTGCAGTTTTTAGGATGTTCTGGTTGATTGTTAGAGCATTGCAAGATGTTTTTTGGGATGGAATGGGTGGGGTTCCTTTAATGTACTGTAACACTTAGCAAGCTAATCAATGTTTAGTGTAAATTTATTTGATAAATATACCTTCTGCAAGTGTACAGAGCTGGATGATTTGATTTTCATTCCAGCAGGAATGTGACAGTCAGTGTGAGTTTACTGGTGGTCCATGTTTGTTCTGTTCCTCTCTGAGAGGGTGTTGTTTTAAGCTGCTGTCTACATTGCAGGCCGAGCACCTTTTCATTTTCACTACTGCTCTTCTTGCCCCACAAGAGAAGGTTCAGCCAATCCAATCTCCCCCTGCTTAGAGCAAACACAACCTTCCTGCAATATGCTGTATGCACACAAAAAGATCCAATTGCGTTACTTTCTTTTAACAACATGCTACGTTTGTTGGCTGCCTTAACCTTGAGGGTGGAGAAATGTAGTTGTGATTTAATATCTACAAATTTCAGCCCAATGTTAAATTTGTCAGATTATTCCAAAAGATGTTGTTCCACCCTTTCCACTCAGCTATTCGATAGTCATTGAAGATACCTCTGAGTTGCAGACAGCAGTTGCAGAGGTTGCTTTCCTAATGGACCTTGTTGATTAGGTTTTTTTTTTTTAAGATCCTTGTTGGCTAATCAGCTTTGCAAAAACACAATTAGCATCATATCTCATTGAGCATTATTGTAATTGGCTTCAAAAGCAACCAGCGTAGGTGGCAGAAATATGAAATGCAAATCAGCTAAAGTGCAATGAACAACAAGAATGACCTTTCTGTGAGCTGCACAAATAACATTGATTTCGAGTCCGGCAATACAATTTTGATAATGTCACCGTTTTGACGGTGAAAGTGTTTTATGAGCCCCAGCTGCTCTTTGCAAATAGTTTGCATATTTACAGGTTTATCGACACACAGTCATAAAAAGTCAGGATCAATTTCTTTCATATCCCATCTGCTCAAACGTGTTCATACCCGATCACTTGCTCATAAGCCATTTCAGATCCTTTTACAAAACTAGCCTCTGTGAATGTAATACCCAATCGCCTTGCAGCTCTTCAGGACGGTTATTCCAGTGGGGTGGGTGACCCCATTAAAGAATGGACAGGCATTTACTACAGCACAGTTCAGCCCATTTAGTGTCTGCCGCCGGCTGTAGTGTGGGGCTGTAGTGTAAACCTCAGGTCATCTGCAGCACAGTTGAATCAGTGAGGTCACGGAGCTCACATCAGCACAGAATAGCTCAGAGCTCATGCAACATTTGAAAATAAATTTAACATTACTAAATTATAACCATTACAATTATAACAATTTAAAAAGTGCAGTATATATTCTACATTACATTTTAACAGTGTTGGGCAAGTTACTTTTAAAAAGTAATTAGTTACAGTTACTAGTTACTTCTTCCAAAAAGTAATTAAATTAGTTACTCAGTTAAAAATTTTAAAAGTAACTAGTTACTTAAGAAAGTAACTATTGCGTTACTTTCAAGTAAAATTTAATTTTAAATGCTCAAATGTGACCCCACCTCTACCCCTCTTTAAAGGAACTTAAAATACATGTGCATGTTCAATTATTTATGATAAATCTAAATATTATAATGAAATGGACACTTAATACAATACATTATTAACAGAAACATGAAACATTGTACACACATCTAAAAAAAATATGTTGCTGTGGGACAAAGTGAGACTAGCCTCCAATCAAATGCCATGTATGTAGATATTATGTTTATATAGTGGATCAATGCAAATAACACGATAGATTTTTGGGAGCTTTTGATATTTCCTTTTATTGTTTCTTTAATTTCTTGAAGGAAAAAGTAATGTATATACTTCCATTTAGAGAAGGCTACTTTTGGATTATTTGGGCTCCTTGCCATACCTGTCTCTCGTTGACTGACTGGCTTGTGTTGTTCCTTGTGTGTCCTGTCCTGTCCGACTATGCGTTATGATGGGTTGTTCGCAATTCATGAGCGTTAGTGATGATGGATCGACTCGTTCGCGAATGAGCTTTTGAGGAGTCGTTCGCGATTCGCGAATGAGCCGACTCTAAGAGCCGGCTTTTTTAGTTGAACTTCGGGAGCTGGCTCGCATATCTGAAGAGCCGACTCTATTTTTTCAAATTTAGCCTATAGAAATTAAATAATTATGTAATAAAAATTGAAATATTATAGTCAAAGTCATTTAAAGAGCCGTTTGTGAGCCAAAGAGCCGGTTCTTTTCAGTGAGCTGAGTCAAAAGAGCCGAATTCCCATCACTACTATGCGTGCTTTCGAACACCCGCCCAACTCTACCTCTGATTGGCTTACAATGAAATTTTACTCTACCTCAGCCAATCGTCAGCATTTATGCGCTTGTCTCGTGCTCTGCCCACTAACCAAGGAAGAACAGTAAAAAAAAGTACTTGCCTCTCGCTCAGAGATCTAGTTGGTCTGATGGAAAAAAAAAAAAAAACCGGCTTCATCATCAGTTATAGTAACGCGCCGCATTTTTTGGCAGTAACGGTAACGGCGTTATTAAGATGAGAAGAGTAATCAATTAGATTACTCGTTACTGGAAAAAGTAATGCCGTTATTAACGCCGTTATTTATAACGCCGTTATTCCCATCACTGCATTTTAAAGTATATTACGAATAAATTGGAGTTGGTGTTACATACTAAAACATAGTAGGAAGAGAGTTGATGCCTATCTTAATAACTTTGCCTTTTAAGTAAACCATTTTAGAATCAAATGTAAATATATGCAATGCCAAGAAGATATGAACAATGATAAAATGCTATTTTTATGTTAAAAAGTGCACAAAAAAGTTAGAATCACAGGAGACAAAGAAAATCCTTGTTGAATAATAATAATAATAATAATATTAATAAAAAGTTGTAAACACAGGAGACAAAAAAGCTTGTGGTGATTAATAAAAATAAAATAAAAAAAAAGGTTCAGCTATCACCTGTTGACTGTCAAGTATTCTTTTACATGCTATATATGTATTTGAGGGACTGTAAGACTGATAAAGTACATCCTCCTTTTTTCCAGATGCCAAGGCTTGCTCTGCTAAAGCGTTCCAGTGCCGTAACCGGCTGTGCGTGGCTTCCGCATCCGTATGCGACGGGGATGATGACTGCGGCGACGGCAGCGATGAGGAGAAGTGCACGGCAGCCACCGCCAGCACTTGCGGGCCGCACGAGTTTCGCTGTAACGACTCGGAGTGTATTCCAGCACCATGGAGCTGCGACGGAGACCCCGACTGCAAAGACAAGTCGGATGAATCTCTGCAGCGCTGCAGTCGCAGGACGGAGCCTCAAAAGCCCCACTGCCTGGAGGGGGAGTTCCGGTGCAGGAGTGGAGAGTGTATTCACCTCAACTGGAAATGCGATGGAGATGTCGACTGCAAGGACAAGTCTGATGAGGCCAACTGTCGTAAGTGTACCAGACTAAATATTCTTAATATACTGATAACAGTTCTCATTCTCAAGCATGTGTTTCCTAAGGTATTTACATTGGAGAGGCTTGCTGTGTAGTGATTTAATTGATTAATTTAGTTGATTTAAATTAATTAATAATTAGTTTTATCACTTGGCTGCATTATACGCCCTTCTTAATGCTGCATGCATGCTGTTCTTGTCATTACACTTTCTAAATGACTGTCACGATCTAGTAAAGCAGTGAAACACATGGTTGTTCATTTAGAATCAGTCCCCTATTGTTTGCTCCTGCTAATTCTGTTAACACAAATGCTTTGCACACGTCAACATAAATTAACTTGGTTTTGTTGATCTGCAGTCTTACAAGGTTAGCGTATCGATTTTGCTATATAACATAAAAAAAACATATTCAAAATACTAGAAAAAAATATACTCTGAATACAAAATGTATTCTGATGCAGAATCAAAAATACAAATAAAATACAATATATTAAAAAACCATTAAAATTCATTTGATTTTAATCCGTTACCGTATTATATAATTAGAGCTGTCTAATTTTAACGTTAATTTTATATAATTTATTGAAAAAAAAAAACTCTAAGGTTTGTCTGCCACAATAATTTGATTAATTGTTTTTGAAAAATCTTCATTTAATGTATTTGTTTTCAACAAATATTGATGTGATTAATTAGCATGTAATTTACATTGATTTATATACAGTACGATAGAATCAGACTCAGTGAGCCATGAATGTTTATTAATTTTACATTTCAAGGATTTGTTTCTCCATGCGGCATAGGAAAACAAGCATGTGTTTGTTTGAGCACGTAATCCAGAAAAAAACAAAACCTCAAGCTGAAAACTCATTGTTGGCTTGTGCGTTGTTAATGCAGAGCGAGTGCACACATGTGTGCAGTTTGTTCTAGCATGTGTGTGTTTATTGAGATTATGTTTTGTTTTTTTGTCATGAGTTTATGACATGTAAATCTTCACAAACTATTGTGGTAGCGGCATGATAATGCGCTTGGGTCTTGGTGGTTGCTAGGCAACAAGTGTGTTTTGAGGTATGGCAGAGTGCCCTTGAGTAAGCGCTCGGTGAGTGTTTTCACACTGTGGGGTTCTTGAAGGGGATTGTGCACCGTCCTCAAAATACTTGTATCTGTTCAAATCAATTTAGCTAATTTTGCATTGTATTTTATTTGACTATAAATAAGACCCCTACATAGGGCCAGATTTGCATTGTTACCCTTTTAGAAACAGAATTTATGGGAGGAGAGTGTTAAAATGAATTGTGCAACGCGATTTACTAACGTTTGTGCTCATCAAATTACTGATAATTGCGTCATTATTTAACAGTAATTTCAACTGTTTAGTAAATCTGTTCCATAGTCATATTTTTGAATCAGCTTTTGTTTTTAGTTTTCACATTTATTTTCATTTTCATTTATTTAAAATTCAATTCATGTTCATTTTCAGTCTTATTTCAGTCCTTCAGTTCAACTTAATTTGAAACACTTTTTATTACATATATGAATAATAAATTATTACATATATGAATAATAACAAACTATGTTTCCACCAAGTACAGTTCAAAAGCCAAAATGGAGGTGATAATACATATATAATTGATGCATTCATATATAATTTAACTAATAAACTAATATTACATGCAATTTTGCCTCTCACGTGAATATATTTAGTTTGGGATATTTATTTTTACTGGAAAACAGGGCAAAGAAATAGGTCAAATTGATCACGGTGAATGTTCTCTCTCCGCATCTCCTCTTAAGTACAACGTATGAAAGATTAAAGGTTTTTTAAAAGATGAATGTGAAAAATTAAAACCTTTCTTTGCCGAACAGCATATTTTTATTTTTTCTGTGTGCTACCTTATGCCCCAGAGTAAGTGACTGATTGTTTTTAATGTTCAGAGCTTTTTTCTGAGGAAACTCTCTTGCAAATAAGCTATTACCTTGAGATCTGACAGGAGGAAAAAGACCAAAACTTTCGCTGTTTCAGAGCTAAGGCTCACACACAGAAGTGCAATGGGTGATTATTATAAAAGCATGATGGTGCTTTAGTATGCATGTTTTTAACAGCTTTAACAACTCATGACTTTATCTTAGTCATAAACTTGGCAGAATCTCTTATTCAAAGTGACATTTAAATTATACATTTGCGATAAACCAACATGTGTTTAAACCTAAATACTGATGTCTAGAGAGCTGGGTAATAAATATTTTTTTTTATAGATATGTAATATTATATAGGGCCCTATTTTATTGATCTAAATGCAAAGTAAAGCGCAAGGTGCAGGTGAACTCGGGGCGTGTCCAAATCCACTTTTGCTATTTTATCGACGGAAAAACGGTTGGTGGGCCCAGGTGCATGTTTTAAATGGGTTGTCCATATACTCTTACTGAGTAATGGGTGTTTTTTTGGGCGTAACGTGCAATAAACCAATCAGAGTCTCATCTTCCATTCCCTTTAAGAGTCAGTTGCACTCGTGCCATGATGGATTTGCTATTTACACGGCAGAATTTGGCAAGCACAAAGACAGAACGCGTCTCCGAGATGAAACGGAGCTGTTCGTGTGCGAGCAAATAGATAGCCTAATTCTGATACATGTGATGACTATCCATTATGACATGTAGGTATATATATATATATATATATATATATATATATATATATATATATATATATATATATATATATATATATATATATATATATATATATATATATATATATCTTATGCATTGCAATCCTTTAATTTTAAATATGTGGCATGTTTGTGTGCTGCTGTGCGTCCCTGTGTTTAATAAGCAGCTTTTACGCGTTTTAAATAATAAAGAAAAAACATTGCGCCAGACTTTAGACCAGGTTTGAGTTGGTCTATGGCGGAGTCTATTTTCAGCTCTTTAAAATAACAATGCGCAGGGCAATGCGCCTGAACACACCTCTTTTTTAGACCAGCATGCCCATGGGCGCAAAAATGCTTTCTTTTTATTCTTTCTGTTTTATTCTGTTCTGTTCTTCTGTTTATTATTCTGTTTATCTCAAAATGACCAAATATTGATCTATACATTGGCCAGACTGATATATGTAGATGCAGGAATTATTGTCCTACATAAAGGTGTGTTTCTGTCCAACAGCTGTGCTGACCTGCCGTCCTGATGAGTTCCAGTGTGGCGATGGCTCCTGCATTCACGGCACAAAACAGTGTAACAAAGTGCACGACTGTCCAGATTTCAGTGACGAGGCTGGCTGCGTCAACAAAAGTGAGTAACTTCAACAATCTCCCTTTCGCCATCTCTCATTTGATCAGCCTCTTCATCTCTCCCCTCTTTTGACAGCATTTTCAGTGAAGATGAAAGAGTAGAGTGCACCCAATCATGTAGCCCCAATCAAGTTAACATTCACACGAAGCACTACAAGACCAAACAGATGTACCCCTACACGATTCCAGGGTTTCATGGCACACTTCCCATATGGCAACTTCAATCAAATTTACCTCAAAAGATTAATTATGCCATGGGGCTGTATCTG
This sequence comes from Carassius gibelio, assembly GCF_023724105.1. Classification (NCBI taxonomy): domain Eukaryota; kingdom Metazoa; phylum Chordata; class Actinopteri; order Cypriniformes; family Cyprinidae; genus Carassius; species Carassius gibelio. The sequence goes on along the minus strand of NC_068401.1, from coordinate 11,316,175 downwards.
ATTAGTGATGCACTACATGATTTAAGAAGAACAAAGATATCAGCCTTCTTTGTTGGTCCAAAAACAATTTATGTTCAATATACAAAAATGTATTAAAATGATCAAAAATACCAGTCAAGACATAAATAATGTTACAAAATATTTATATTTTACTTCATTCATCAAAGAATCCTGAAAAAAAAATCATGGATAATTTCAACATGGAAAATAATAAGGAATGTTAATTCCCCATATTAGAATGATTTCTAATAAATCATGTGACACTGAAGACTTTCAGCTTTGCATCACAGGAATAAATTACACTTTCAAATGCACTAGTCAACATTTGAAGTGGATCAAAACTTTCGTCAGTGTTGTCCTAAAACCAAAATGCGTTCTTGTCTCAGGACAACTTTGATGAACTTTTTTGATCCACTTCAAATGTTGACAACTGTATATAAAACCAGAAAACTGTTATTTTAAAATTTCAAAAATGTTCACAATATTACCGTTTCATGGTATTTTTAACCATATATATGCAGCCTTGGTAAGAGAGTTCTTTCAAAAACATATAGGCTTTAAATGCAACATACAGTACAGTGACCCAGGGGGCTGTCAAAAAACACCATTAGGGGCCGTTCATACAAAACACATCTTTAAACACAAGTTTAAAATGTGAGACGCAGCAGTCTAGTGCAGTGCAGAATGCCTCCTCTGCTATGTTGCCGTAAAATAAAATGAGAGACACACATAAAAGGTCAAACATGTATGTCTAGTACACATTTATGTAAAAAACAATTGAAAAGTTGAGTATTGAAATGGAAAATCACATTCTGTGTGAACGGTCCATTAAAGTATGACTCATGTTCTATATTCCAGATCTTCTTAAGCCATATATTTCAGTCTGTTTCTCACACAGACCTATTTTATTGGCTTTACAGGATTTAAATACTACTTTTATGGAGCTTTTATGTACTTGTTTTGAGCTTGACAGCCACTTGTCACTATCTATTGTCATTGCACAGAGTGTCGATTGAAATATGTTTTGTGTAATGTTTTGTACTCTACACAATTTAGTTTTATTTATGTGGTACTCCCAAAGATAAGAACTCTTTATTGTGTCCTTGACAGCCACCAAATGTGAAGGCCCGCTGAAGTTCATGTGTAAGAGCGGGGAATGTATCCATAGCGGTAAAGTGTGCGACAGTATCAAGGACTGCAAGGACTGGTCTGACGAACCTGTGAAGGAGTGCGGTGAGTTCAGACACTTTTGCACAATTACACCGATTTTATATAAATGTTTACTGGTACAAACATAGATTTGGGTCTTTATTTTTAAATAAGGTATTATATAAGAATATTTTAGTGTGGGAAGTCAAGATTAAATTGCAAAAGCTTTTTCCTTCTCTCTAGTAACTTTAAATTTGGAGATGGAAAACTAAACCTAGTCCAGCATTTAAGCTTATAGGCAGTGTTGGTTTATTAAGGGCTTCACTTGATCAAGGGCCAACAACCCACAGAGCGATCATTAAGATCAAAGTGTGAGTCTTCCCTCGGGTGCTATCATACAAGGAGAACGTGTCCAGCATGTTTTCCTGCTCTCCAGAGAGAATGCCGGTTTCCATAGATCAGTCTTTCTCTCTGTTCTTGTCTTTCATCATATCGTGGAATTGAAAATTTTCTTCAGCGGTCAGCTTAAACTGAAAATGCCAGATTTGGGGGGGGGGGTGTAATTTTTTTTTTTTTTTAATGTTAAAATACTTTCCTCTCTCCAAGTTGAATGTATAGAGACAACTGTAGGTAAATCATTAATTGATCAGCTTCATGAAGAATATTAACACTCGTGGGAGTTTGAGCAGCTCAATATCTCAACCAGTAGTGCTGATTTGAAGCAGGATTGCATATTTTCCCAAGTAATGGCAGATGAAACATAAGGAGATATATACAAATACTGTAAAAACTCTTTATTATTAGTTAATTATACCTAATGGTATTATACAGTATTGAATCTTATTGCAAAGCCATGTTATTTTAGTATTTATAGTTTTATTACTATTTTGAATTTTGAATGGCATTTATTTGTATTTATTCAGTTTTCATTTTAATCTGAATTATAATAGTCTTTGTGCTTTTGTCACTTTATTAAATATTTATTAAGGTAGAATTTACATGTATTTCAGTTTCCGTTTCCGTTTCCGTTTGCATTTTTGTTTTTTATTTATTTCCAGCTAGTAATTTTAGTGCTTCATTTTAGTCAAGACAACATTTTTAAGTTTTGCTCAATGTTTTCACTTTTTCATCTTAATATTTGAATTAACCAAAACAGTTTTTAATAGTTTAACTTTAGTTAATGATAATAACCGTGTTTTAAAGTTTTGCATACTTTTCTAAGTAGTCAAATTTACCTTTTAAAATGAGTAACCTGACCCGAACATTCGCATGGCATCAATGTGGCAGTTTTTTTTTTTTTATAGATAGTTGGACTACTCTTTTCCATCGCACTGCAAAGAAAAAATGGCCAACTACTAGAATTTGCGCTATTAGACCCATGTCCAGAGTTGCTGCTGTCACATAAAACCAGGACATTCCGGCGCTCACAAACAGATCCATGTGGCAAAGCTTGTCGCATAGATATTGCACACTTCACCTTTATAAGAAAAATATCTTATTAACTAAATGTTTGGATTGTTTCCCCAACACCTTGCAGGAGTATGTTAATTTGCTCGAAATGGTATTTAGGAAATGCCAGCTCCTTGCTCAACTCTCCCTCTCTCTCTCTCTCTCTCTCTCTCTCTCTCTCTCTCTCTCTCTCTCTCTCTCTCTCTTTCTCCCTGTCCTCCTGGCTATGTTCACTCTTGTATCAATCCTTAATGTAAAATACATGGTCCCACAGTGGCTCTTCAGGATGGTGGTAATTTCCTTGTGGGTCGCTCCACTCAGCAGATGAGATTAGTGCAGGCACCTGACGCACGGCAGACGCCCCCCTCTGAGCCCAGTGCACTCTGGACCGGCTCCAAGTGGGCCACTGCAGCTATGCATGCTAAATCACTAGGACTGGTGCCAGGGATTACGCCTCTACCATATTCACTAGTGCATCCTTTACTTGTTATACATGATTCATATGTGGCCTGGAGAAAATATTTACTTTCTTGTTTGTCGGATCGCATCTCACTCACTTTTTGAGTGTGCATTTCTCTTAATCACGGTCCAGGTGTTTCCCCTGCCGCTTCTCTCAGCCTGTCTCCTTTCATTCTACTTTTTCTTTTCTTTCCTGTGTTTTACTTGAACTTCCTGTGGTGTGTCTGTCTTCTGTCTATCTCCTGCTGTCAGCTGTTGCTCAGCATCGGCATCACCTATTCTTCTCTTTCTCCTTTTCTTATTTCCTCCACATGTCCACCTTTTTTTCTTTTTCTTTGTCCTTTTTTTTCAGGCTGGTTTATATGTCTGTTGTGTTCTACATGTACACCAAGACACACACTGACATCCACAAACTTTCTTTCTTATTTTTTCATTCATTCATTCATTCATTCATTTTACAGCTTGTTAATATTATTATTAGTATTATTATTAGCTTTCAAAATTATAGTAATTAATACATTAATAATAGTCTATAATAATAAATGAAATAATAGTTTTTTTTGCTTTATATTTATATTATTTAGCATTATTATTATTATTATTAATAATAATGTTATTATCAGTGTTATTGTTAGTTAATTATACTTAATGGTATTATACAGTATTGATTTAAGATTCAAACCTGTGTCACATGAATGCCATTGTATCCCAAGTGATAATCCTTATTCATAATCATTGATAGCCACAATTTGTAACTGAACGTGACAAATGTCTGAATGACATTTGTGGACTATGTTTTGAAAGTTTCAAGCTGAAAGTCTCTGTTAGTCCTAAATGGGTTAATGACACAAGATGGTCAAGTTTTCCTGTGGTAATTATTGTAATAAACGTTAAAAAGAGATGTTTAAACCAAGTAAAGAGTTCATCTCAGTTGGAAGAAAAGGTGCAACTCTCTCACTCTTGAAGAAAAAATTGAAAAATGAAGGCCATAACAATGGCTGAAATGTTACTAGTTTTACACAAATAAAGTTCAGTAAAATATTCTATAAGAGTGAGTGTTCCATCTTTTCTTCTGCTGCGGTAATTGTGCTAATGACAACATTTTGTTGCTTTTTATTAGGGTCAGAAAGAGCAGACATACTGTAGAGATGATAAAAAAGAGTGATGTATGTGTATTCTGACTGTCATCTGTATTTGAGGGAGCCATCGGCCAATGCCAAAATGTTTTAGTTACTCAGAGATTTATCGAACGCAATGCTGGTGACACTCTCTCTCTCTCACAGCGTGCCACACACAAGCAGTTTCCTCCCATGATCCACTGCATTTTTTTCAAGCATTTAAGGCAGGTCTTTCAGTTTGACGGCACTCACCTCATCAATTTCTCATAAAGTCTTGAGGCTAAACCTAGAAAATGAGAAAGAAGCAGTATGTTGTCAGCTGGTGTAAGGTTGCAGTGGGCACATACCGTCCAATTCCTGCTGGGCACGTTGACCTTTGACACCACCTTTCTTGTTATTTTTTTCTGTCATAGGTCTGAATGAATGTGCCATCAACAATGGCGGCTGCTCTCACATATGTAAAGACCGTCAGATCGGCTATGAGTGTGAATGTCCCTCGGGCTACAAGCTCCTTGACAAGAAGACTTGTGGAGGTAACACATATATTATGTCATATACAAACATTATGATTCTATGCAATGCTATATTGTACCCACTGTTGTACGGGCATTGTGAACATCTATGATTTGTTTACTCTCAGCACCATCGCTTTGAAATTGATAGTAGACAAATCCCCAGATGGTGTTGCAAGCATCATTTATATTGTCTGTGGACACTGCGCTACAAAAGCCTCTGCTCTCTGTGTATCCCTGCTCTGTTTCTAATGCTTTTCTGATGGTCCTCTCCAGACATAGACGAATGCGAGAACCCTGATGTCTGCAGTCAAATATGTGTCAACCTCAAAGGCGACTACAAATGTGAATGCTACGAGGGTTACGAGATGGACCCGGTTACCAAGACGTGTAAAGCAGTGGGTAAGATACGCCACACCAGCATCTCCATCCATCACTGTTCAAAATTTACCTTTTTTGTTGTACATACTAATGGTGGGGGACATCACACCAGTGATTAAAAAATAATAACAATTCAGAGACTCTCCATAATAGAGTTAAGCATTTATTATTTTTTATTATTATTATAATTTTTTTTGTCAATTCGTTGTTTCTTATCTTGAAGTTCCAAATATTTCCAAAACCAATAAAACAAATAGTGGTACCATTTAAAAAGTAAAAAAAAATAAAAATAATAATAATTCAATTAATAATATTAAATTATAATATTTTATTTATGATAAAACATTTTTTTATAATAAATACAGATAGATAAATACAAATAAATACAACACAGACCTTTAAAAAAAAAAACAAAAAAAAAAGCGAAATAAAATGCTGTCAAAAATTGCATCATCTATTCACTAGAGTGGTATTGGAGGACAGTATTTTTCTTGAAGATTCTTTGTATTTGACAAGTGAGGGAGACCGTGAGGGTTTTTTTTTTCTGCTGGCTACTTGTTTGTTTAATGAAGAAGATTGGGATTGCTGCGGCATCGCATGCTTTGGAATCGTGAGGGTTTTGTGTACCTAATGATGCTCATCTTTATTGTCCTTCATTTGCCTGACCAGCCTGCGTAAAACTTGAGTGCATTTCCAGCACTCCCGATAGGCTGGATGACAGCTGGAGAAACACTGTCATTAAGTGCAGTGTGTAAAGCTGGCGAACAAAACCGTTCCCTCGGGCTAAAGAGCATACTGAAAACTTAGCGATTTCACTCTTTAGGAAATTGCATTCTGTTGGTATTGTGTTCAGGTCTGATATAGCTTTTTAAGTTTGTGTGGTCCGTTTCAAGATTGATTGAATCTTAGTGCAAAGCAAGATAGTGTACTCTATATAGTGCATTGTGTGTGTTTTTATCCGAGGTAAAAAAAAAAAATAGATAGTTTCTATCTTTGTATGGTTTTTCACACTAAAATCATAAGAGGAAAAAAAAAAGAAAAAGCAATTAAATCATTTTAATAGCTTGATGTTATTGCCACAGGTCTATCTTTCAAAATGTAAAATAAATAACTTTTTTTGTTCCATTTCATAAGCATATCAGGCCGAGGCACATTAAAGATAAGAGGGAGGTGCGTTTTCCTATGCTGTGTTCACAGACTGGTTTTCTGGGCATGAAAACCATTTTTCAGACACAACAGTAACTGCAAATATGACCTTTGGGTGCCAGTATGAGCTATAATGACTTGTGATATGAATAGAGATTCCAGAGAGTGTTCAGTGACCCTGTTAGTAAGACTTCACATTCGGGGGGGTTTACATTTATTCAGCCAAAAACAAACAGAACAACACATAAAGCACCTTTCGTAAGTGAGCATCGTTGCTTAATACTGCATGCAATGTTTCAATTAAATATTCTGTTACATCTGAATTAGCATAATCAGTGTGTTTAGATTAGAGGAGACCGATATTATAAATGAAAGGCAAATCCGATGAATGCAGTAGAGACACAGGCCACTCATTATTTGTATACGTGTCAGCCTCAGCACCAAATTAAATAATTCTGCCATTTATTCTTCTATTCATGAGTCATCTACACATTTTGAGGAATACTGGTAATAATAGATGTTTTGACTTCCTCTGAAAGGACAAATAAAAATATTCAAAATATCATCTTTTATGTTTCGAAGAAAAGTAAGTCATAAGGTTTTTAATGAAAAGTCAAGGATGATGCGAATTAAATTTGAGTGAACTTTATTTGCAATAGCTGGCAATGAGTCTTTCACATCGCTGCGGATGAATTTTGGCCCACTCTTTGCAGAGTTGTTTTAATTCAGCCACATTGGAGGGTTTTCGAGCATGAAAGGACTGTTTAAGGTCATGCCACAGCATTTCAATCAGATTTAAGTCCAGACTTTGACTTGGCCACTTCAAAACCTTAATTTTGTTTTTCTTGAGCCATTCAGAGGTGGACTTGCTGGTGTGTTTGGGATCATTGTCCTGCTGCAGAACCCAAGTGCACTTGAGCTTGAGGTCACAAACTGACAGTCGGACATTCTCCTTGAGGATTTTCTCAATGAGTGCAGAATGCATGGTTCCATCAATTATGGCAGGTCATCCAGGTCCTGAAGACCATCACACTACCACCACCATGTTTGACTGTTGGTATGATATTCTTTTTATGAAATGCTGTGTCGGTTTTATGCCAGATGTAATGGGACACACACCTTACAAAAAGCTTTTGTCTCATCAGTCCATAGAGTATTTTCCCAAAAGTCTTGGGTATAATCAAGATATTTTTTGGCAAATGTGAGACGAGCCTTTGTGTACTTTGAGGTCAGCAGTGGCTTTTACCTTGGAGCTCTCCACCGGATTCTGTTTTTGCCCGATCTCTTTCTTATTGTTGAATCATGAACACTGACCTAGATGTTGTTCTGGGTTCTTTTATGACCGTTGAGTAATTTTGGTTGGCCAGCCACTCCTGTGAAGGTTCACCACTGTTCCAAGTTTTCTCCATGTGTGGATAATGGCTCTGACCTTGGCTCGCTGCAGTCCCAAAGCCTTAGAAAAGGCTTTATAAGCCTTTCCAGACTAATACATGTCAGCTATTTTATTCTCATCTGTTCTTGATTTCCTTTAGATTGCGGGCATGGTGTTGCTTCACTTTGTCAGACAGGTTCTATTTAAGTGATTTCTTGATTCAAGAGTTCAGGCAGTAATCACCTGCCTGGGTGTGACTAGTGAAATTTAATACACGGTTCTTTCATAATTTAACAGGAGGGGTCAATTAATTTTCCACATAGGGCCAGGTAGTTTTGGACAGTTTTCCCTTAATAAATGAAATCATCACTTCAAAACCACATTTTGTATTGACTTGCATTGTCTGTGTAATATTAAAATGTTGTTTAATGATCAGAATCTTTTAAGTGTGACAAATATGAAAGGGGGGGGGGGGCTTTTTACAGTACTATACCTGTATGTTTACAGTTATCAGGCAATTAAGCAACTTTGCACATTAATAAAAAAGAAAAATCTACTGATGTTCCTATTACAAGACCTGTTTATTGTGGTTGATCTTTTTTTAAAATACCGTATTTTCCGGACTATAAGTCGCACTTTTTTTCATAGTCTTGCTGGTCCTGCAACTTATAGTCAGGTGTGACTTATTTATCAAAATTAATTTGACATGAACTGAAAGAAATGAACCAAGAGAAATTAACCAATAGGAAACATTACCGTCTCCAGCCGCGAGAGGGCGCTCTATGCTGCTCAGTGCTCCTGTAGTCTACACTGAAAACATAGAGCGCCCTCTCGTGGCTGGAGACGTTAATGTTTTCTCTTGGTTCTAAATAAATGTGACTTATAGTCCAGTGCAACTTATATATGTTTTTTTCCTCATCATGACGTTTTTTTGGACTGATGCGACCTATACTCAGGTGCGACTTATAGTCCAAAAAATACGGTACATGTTATTAATACATGTTATTAGCTTTTGAAATTAGGGATGCTGGAAAAGGCATGGAATTGATTAAAATCTTAAAGTCATAAAAATTACTGTAACAAATAGCTTTTTTTCTAACTATTTGCAGCTCTAAAATATTGGCTGTTTGAATCCATATCTGTAAAATTTGAATGACAGGAGAAGTGATAGAGAAAGTGTGGGAACCCTGTGTTATGTGCTTCCAGCTCTCTGATAGGCCTGTCACATACTGTCATTATAAGTGTGAGGTCACTCACCTGTTGAGAGTAAATCTGAGCCGTGTAATTTGGCCTTAATGTGAGACTCAGCTGAGTGACATGATCGAGGGGGTTATGGGAAATGAGTGGCACTGGCATAACCGCAGACACTTAAAAAAAAATGTATGTCTGTCTCCTTTTTTTTCACTGTTACTTGTCAGTCAAGATGTAGCACCCCCACATGCATCATTTAATTATCTTCATGCTTTCACTCCCAACTGTTTTCCGTCACCTCGCTTCCTATATAAGACTCTAGGAATTGATGAAACGGTGTCATGCTGTCTGTGCTCTGCACACTGGGACAGACAGCCAGTCTGCGGTGTGGAACAGCTTGTGGAGGAAATCAAATACGTCTTTGGATGTGTTGTGTTGTGTGTCTTTGGGACTGATGGCTTGCGTTTATTTTCTGAGCTGCCATTGTGAGCGGCTGAGGGATATTATTGGATGAAATGGTTGCAGAAGTGAAGCACAGTGGAGAATTGCAGTAAACATCGAGAGGGAAGCTCAAAGGCAGCGGCGACGGTCTTGATGTCTTGGAAGAAGCACAGTGTGTTTGGAGGGCTGAGACCAGCTGTTCATCAAAAGCATGAATGATATGATGGTACATCATAAAAGGATAATTGTGGATCTTCAATAAGTTTGAACCATAAACTGGACAGTCCTCGACTTATTGTCGCCACTGTGGCCTTGGGAAAAACATATTGTAAGGCAACTGTTTTTGAGGTTGCCTTTTTTATGTTATAATACTTCTTTTATTATTAAAGTAAAAACATGACAGGAAATGCCTTGATTAGAACAGAAACTCTGCCAGTATCTGCAGAATTCATTTTTGTGACTAGTTTAACCAGTATGGGTTTTTTTATGACCGATGGCAATGCAGATTATTTTCTGATAACTGATATTAAGAACTTATTCATTTCATTTTCTACATTTTGACACAATAATAAATGCACTGGATTATTTAATTATTAGCAACAATTAAAAATCTATGTGCATTTTGAATATTTATTGTAATAAAGAATAGTAATACTAGTAGTAGTTGTTGTTGTTATTATTTTTATTATTATTAATAACAACAAAAAGAACAATAAATATGTATAATTCACATGGTTAATTTTGTGTTATATTGTATAAAATAGTATTAGTTATTTTAAGTAGTAGTACTAATATGAAAAACAGCAATGCATGCATGGTTAATTATATTGTATATAATAATTATAATATATATTATTATTATTATTATTACAGTATTAACAAAAACAATTTAGTTCAGTTAATATACATAATGTTAATATTCATTGTTACTTTTAAGTAACATTATTTGTTGTAGTTCTGTTTGATACAGCTAGTGGCACAGTAATTCAATAAATTGAATTTTTTTTTTTTTTTTTACAATTAATTTATGTACTGTAGTTAGGACACAGGATATACTTGATTCTTGACACTTCAGCACGTTTTAAGGAGTACAGTAACATGTTTTGTAAGTTCTTTGTAATAAAGGATCAAGGCAGTTTAAGAGATCCTGTCCTTTTGCTTAAAAAACCCTTTAGTCAGCGATGCTTCACCTTCAGGATGAAGATGCTTCGAGAACATATGGCCATCTGAGAAAATGCTGATTTATGCGTTTCTCAAAAGTAGTTGTCATGACACCAAAGATGGTCAGCATGCTACTTTATGTAAATGTAATGCAGCTCAGCTAAAGCTGGAAGTGACATTGCTCTCTCTGTATCTCTCTCTCTTTCTCACCCTCTCTTTCTAAGATTGATAATTCCAGCAGATGGGTAAGAATGATTGAATCCGTACTCTTGTTGGAAATGAAAAATATTTGCTGACGATACAGTGGTCCATGAGGGCTTTCTGAAGTGCAGCAGGAAGTGCTCTCTCTCTCTCTCTCCTACACAATCTGGATGGGCTCTCCACCCACCTGTCCAACTCACAAGCATTGCTCAGCGCCTCAGGAATACCAGTATTTGGCTTAGACCAGATCAAGTATGAAAGAGGGAGGCAGGAAGAAAGAGAAAAGAGATCTCATCCATTAGCTCTGCTCATCTTCTCTATATCCCGGCCAAACCTGACCACGCAGCACCTGATCCTCATTATGCTCGCTCAATATCTCTCTCTGCTTCACCCCCTGCACTTTTATATATTTTTGCACTCTTTTTGTAATTTATTTGTCTTTAACACTTGGCATCCGTAGATCATACAGTCTTATGAAGGAAGCTTTTTCTGATAGGACAGTTAAAAAAAACAATAATTCTCTGTGAACTCCGGTATTTGTTTCTTTACAATTACTGTTGAAAGTGTTGAGGTCAGTATTTGTATTATTATTATTCTTTTTTTTAAAGTAAACTCTTTAATTCAGAAAGGAAACATTATTGAATTGATTGAAAGTGGAGGTAAATGCATTCATAATGTTACAAAAAAGTAATATCTTATATAAAAGCTGAATTTGTGATATCAACATTGATCATATTTTTGTCTTGATGACAAAATGACCAAATTGAAATGTTTTGAAGAGGATCTTGTGACGAGACTGGAGTAATGGATGCAGAAAATTAAGCTTTGCAATCAGAGAAATGAATTACATTTTAAAATATATTTAAATAGAGAACAGTTATTTCAAAAAGATGCAGTCCTTCTTTCGCCTACTTTTAAAACATTTAAAACATTTTACTGACCCCAAACATCTGAGCACAAAATGTATTTATATTATATTATATTATATTATATTATATTATATTATATTATATTATATTATATTATATTATATTATATTATATTATATTATATTATTATATTATATTAAATTATACTATACCATGACCTTACCAGATTATAGTCCATCTAACAACCAGGCCGGGTCTGTAGCACATTCCACAATTACACTCTGCATTCTCATTGGTAGTTGCTACATTTCATCAAAACTCATCTGTATAAAGATAAGATTTATTTTTCTAGCTGTGTTGTTCTGTATGTAGCATGAATTTAATAAAAACAAGTGTTCACTTTTTTTTTTATATAATACCTTTAAAAAATTACTTCTAGTTGCTTCTGGCATGCAACTCACTATCACTGTTGAGAAGAAGCCAGATTGTGAGACAATCACATTATATCCTCTACAGCAATACAAATCGTGCGATGTCTGGATGCGACGAGCTTATTAAAGATGAAAAGCTGAATGAAAGTATAATAGAGGGCATAGGAAGGGTACAATGAGGGTTGGGAGAACAGATTTTTCCTCAGGATGGTAGCGTTAATGTGATGTGAGCAGGTGACGAGATGAAAATGAATTACACCCATATCAAGTAGGTTTGAAGGGGGAGCTGGAGGGAACCAAGTGACTCAGAAATAGGGAGAGTGCCCTTGCTGCTACATAGAGGATAAACTAATAGGGTCAGTGATATTCTGTGTTGGCATGACTGAGCACCAAATGGCAGTGACTAAGCTCCCCAACAGTACACACACTCATCTCCATACACGCCTCAGTGCAGGGTAAATAGCTGGAAACTCTCAAACCCACTTCAGCCACATGTCACTAACCCGGAAACCTGAATCACATGGTCTGCAGGTGCACTTTACACACAGCATTTGTGTGTAAATGAATGCTGCAGTTTATATTTAGGCACACAAATAAGTGCTTCTGTTCTGCAAATTAAATAAGCAATAAGAAAAATTAAGTCAGTGATTTTATGCACACAAATGGGTTCACTTGTGCGAGTCATATGGTTATTTTTTTGTGCCTTTCTAATTAATAAATAGTATGAGTGCAGTAAATCAGCCACTATGCTTGTTTAAATAAAATATGCACTAATTTGTTTACTCATCTGAGAAGGCTGCAGTTTTTTTATGGCAGTACTTGAAGTGCCAGCTCTCTTTAGCTACTTTCTCACAACATTTGCATTCAGGCAAGTGTAATCATTTAAATGATAAAATATTCCTCTCCTCTGGGAGCATTTTAATCATTTGAGGTTTAGTGTTTTTTTTTTTTTTTTTTTTACCTTTTCCCGGTAGCACATATACGCACTTATAACAGTGGAATCCAACACAAACACAGTCGTGTTGTCAGCTGGTGTGTTGGTAGATTGCGTGTTGGACTGAAATTATTCTCAGCAATTTATTTTCATTTCAACTTTGTCCTAGAGGTTCATAATCAAATTCCTTAGAAGAAAAACAAAAACAAATTAAACAATTGTTAGCATACAGTAAGAGTATAGAGCTATGAAATGAACATGAATGGCATACTTCAGATAATTTAGTTTTACGAGTGTGAGAAGCATTTTTATTTTATTTAGACCCAGATTCACTAAACAGGGCAAATTAGCAAATGGCTAAAATACCAGTAAATTGACAAGAGCAAACATTAGTAAATTGCGTTGCGTGATTAATTTTAAAACTCTTCTCCCATAAATATTCCATCTGAAAGCAAAACACTTACAAATTCATATTCAGTAAGATCAGGTGCAATAATAACTGTCCATGCATTTTCTGCACTAATTCTTCATGGTGCGAATAAACTGCACTACTATTTTAACACTTAAGATTTTCTAAGATGTTAATAAATCTGGTCCCAAAAGTTTATATTTGTTTTTTTTTTTTCAGGTCTACATTTATTTATTTATCTTAAATAATTATATCCCATAAATGTGATTTCTCAAACCGAAGGAGATGCATGTGAGATTCTGGGGTCTGTTTTTGAATAAGGGTGAATTAAAACAATTTTATAAAACAAAGTTGAAGAAATCTCATTTGGACTTCTTTGTCCTGTTTTTAATGATTTTTCTGATGTTTATTATCTCAAAATGGACTAATATTGATTGGATCCCAAGATAACTAGTGAGCTGATGAACTTTTTCTTTTCTCCTCCTAGGTAAAAGCCCATATCTTATGTTTACTAACCGACATGAGATTCTGCGCATTAACCTGGTGAAGAAGGACTATACTCAGGTAGTGCCCACCCTGAAGAACGCTGTGGCACTAGATGTGGACGTGAGCACCAACAAGATGTACTGGTGTGACCTCTACCATCGCAAGATCTTCAGGTATACACAACATTACAGCATGTTCCATTTCTCAAACTTGACAGCTATTTAATCTTTGTTTAAGAAGGATCCTTTTCAATTAGTGCTCAACGCTTTGGTAGGAGGAGACGGTGCAGTGTTGAGACCCTCTTTTGAGAACCTCTCCTGCCTCCTCTCAGATATTAAATGCATGAGAACAGCTGCCATAGACCTGCTGGAAATGTTCTCACAGCAACAAGCATCACGGATTGAGACATGTGAAGGAAATTACTTCCATGCATATTTCACAGATTTTTCTCGGGTTTACTTGGTCTAATAAGTGATAGAGGGTTGATAGACTGACATAGACATCCTCACAACATGTGAAAAATTGATAAAACTTATTTTGAAAGGAATATATCTTGAATTCCTTCAGTTTCCCCACCCATCACTCCATGCCTACCAAGAGACTTTCTTAGATATTTTTGTCCTCATTTCAGGACATTTGTCTTGAATAAGCGCTACCAGCCGATTAACAAAGTAATCAGTCGGACAGCAGCTTGTCGCATAGCCTGCCTGTGTTACATTATCAGCTGGAAAACTTGACCAACATTTGTCCTTTACTGTCCCAGTGTGCGTGCTGGCCCGTCATGCGATGGTCTACACCTCACTTCCTGAATCACTCTGAGTCACATCAGCCTCTAGGACCATCTCTAAATCATTTCAACCGCACCATATGCTTCCCATAATTTACCTCCAATAATAATGCGTCCCATTACTCATGCCCACTCACCTCAGGAGGGCTTGTGTAAGAACGACGTACGACAGTTCATTATCACTTTATAAACCCCTCAGATGAGCACTCAGAAGAATGGAAATACTTCTGCTTGTCTGGAGGGAGTTTAATTTACGTGTGTGCTCCCTGACAGAGAGAGTGAAGTCGGTGTAGATGTCATGTGACAGCTGAAACCTCTATATCAGTTTAAGGGCTATTAATGGGTTATCTACACTTAGGTTTGCTTGAAACTGGCATGTCTGTATTGTAAGTGTTTAGTGGTTATAGATCTGTTTTGTTTACATAGTGGTTCTCTAGCATGAGAGGTCAAAACCTCTCTTTCAGCGAAAAGGTTTATAGATTAATGTTGGGTTTATTGCTTTGATTAATTTCAATTAACATCATTTTGGGTTAACCCTCTGGAGTCTAAGGGTATTTTTGGGGCCTTGAGAAGTTTTGTCATGCCCTGACATTTGTGTTTTTTTCAGTTTCTTATAAATATCTAAATGGGTAAAGTCTAATATCACTGTAATCAGCAAAAACTGGGCTATAATAATATGTGAAACCCATGCATGTACATGATTGTATTTTTGAGAAAAAAAATGTTATGCATGGTTAGTGAAAAACTAAAAATGTTAAATCACTTGAATAAGGGAATAAAACACATACATAAAATTGGTTGCCGGAAAAGTTGAGAACTGGAGCTTGTAGCCTAGAATTTTTCTTTCTGAATGATGTGAAAATCATCTTGTTTACTCACTCACAGAAAACAATATATTGATTTAAATTTTCTAAAACACTTTTTGTTGGTAAAAGTCATATGCGAGTAGGCGTCAACTACCATGAATATCATTGTGATTTACACCTGAGAAGACAAAGGCCTGCATAATGAGCTGCATAATGAGCCTCTCATTCAACTGTGCCACTGTGAGGGAGGACTTACAAGAAAGAGAACAAAATAAAAGTATATAATTTTATGTTTGTAGTTTATTAAGAATATATTTAATTATCCCACAACATAATTTAATATCCACTTGGGGGAGCAGTTAAACAGTTTATTAGGAACAATCAAAGCTGACTTTCAAATTTTTTGGCATCCTTTCTCTAGTCACACAATCCTTCAGAAATCCTTTTAACAATCTTATTTTCTACCAAATAAACCCCATTTATTATCATTATTATTATTATTATTATTAATGTTGAAAAGAGCTGATAATATTTTTCAGGTTTTTTTAGGGGGAATAAATCGAAAGAACTGCATTGTTTTTACATTTGTTAGAGTTATCTCTATTTGTCACATTTATATTATTTACATCAAGCTTTTGAATGGTATAGTATTGTATATTGTTATTGAAACTTCATAATGTTTCACTTGATTATACATTTAGTCAGGAATTATAGTTTGGAAAAAGTATTTGGAAAAAGTCTAACTAGTAAAATGTTTACACGTTATGTGAAAACTAGTACAAATAAATAAAGAGAGACTTACTCTGTTTATGATCTCTGCTGAATAAAGTGCTTCATTCTTTTTTCTGAGGAAATCCATTTCTCAAATCCTCAACCACATCACATCTTTTTGGGGTGAATTATGTCTTAGTCCTCTCATCGCGAAGCAAACAGTAAAATAAAATAAAAACTTGAAGAATAGTCTGGCTGCTTTTTCTTCTGTGTGGGCGTATTCAAGCCGCGCGCTTCAGTTTGAATCTGAATAGCGCGTTCAGCGCGGGGGCGTGGTCACATTAAATATAATGAGCGGAGATATGAAAAATAGACATCGCGTTGTTTTCATATGGATTACTTTATCTCAGAATATTTGTTTTCGGCAGCACTTGTTTAGTTTAAAAGTAGACATTCCAGGCTTTCTATAGATATCTCTCTCATGTCTCTTCGTTGAGTATTCACGGAGTTACAGTTCATTTTAATGAAATGTTTGTACATGACGATCAGCGGAGACAAAGACTGTAGACAGCGCACCTTGTTTGTTATCTTTATTTTATAAGTGCACAAAGGTTTTTTATGTCTGTATCCAAAAAAAACTAGACCCTTTACAGATTCGATTGATGTATTGCTCTTATCTGTACGATTAAAACTGAGAGTGTAATTTAAGTTCTTTTCGGGGTTATCAGGTGAAAATGACTCAAAACGCATATATGCGTTAATCGACTCGAAAGGGTTAATGTGATGCAAGGCTTCTGCTGTAATTAAGATGTCAGAGGGAACCCAAACCCAGCCAATTAAACAGACAGTTTGTTGCTCTTGTTGATCAAATACATCATTGTTTGATCCTGGTGTGTGAACAAAGCACCATGCGGTTTTGGCTTTGATAGATGTTTGACTCCCTTTAACTTGTAATACAGTGTTGTAACTCGACATGATTTAGCAATTGATAAGCAACCGGAGATTTTATCAATACTACTATTATATATTATTATTATTATATTAATTTAGTTGCTTTGCTTTAAATAGCCCTGTCTACAGAGACATTAATTCAGTGAAACATGTGATTGGCAGTGATTGTGTCGCATCATTCAGCATTTTTCTGAATTTTTTGCTGAAATGCAGGGATGTCATGATGTTATAATTTATGCATGCCATGTAGCTGATGGGCTCGGTCTATAACTGACTGTAGTCATGTGTTTATTTTGTATTGTCAGTATAATGAATATAAAAACCAATGCCACTGTACTGATGATGTCACATTATATTGCAAATCTCATCATGTTTAGTCACTTCTGTTTAAGTGGAGAGCTCTTTATTTTTTATCCTTATTTTGTATCATTTGTGAATCATCAGTGTTTGAAAGGATCCAGGAGACCTGTTCCTATTAATAGAGCTCCTATTCAAGCCAATGAAAGCATAAGAGAAATGTTCCATGACTGCTATTGCCTGTGTCCTTGCGATTCACTTAAGATCCTCTCTGAAATGAATGTCTCAAAGTAGAGATGGGCCCATGTTGTTGGCTGTTGAAGCAGCATCTGTTAAAGGCACTAGGTAACTGCAAATGGAAAATTACCAGGTTTTATATTACACGGCTCTCGGCTTTTATTACACATGATTCTGATTGGTCAGTCGCGACATTCCGAGGTATGTTATCCCTAGATAACAACCGGTTAAAAGCAAATAACATTTGTAACATTATAAATGCTTTACTGTCTTTTTTGATCAATTTCATGTATTTATGTCTTTAACAAAAAATTCTGACCCAAACTTTTGAATAGTAGTCTATCTACGAAGATTACATATAAAATGTTATCTTTTATTTCTATATTTTATGTTCATAATTTGTTAGTATTTCAAGAAGTATGAAACCGTGGGGTGGAGATGAGCCAAAGACACAAAATATTGTTACTGGATTTTTGTTTGTATTTGCAACAATGTCTGTGGCAACATTTTTGGCATTAGCTATTTGTCAAAGTTATTGTTTGCACATGTATAGAGTTAGATCATAAGATCAGTCGCATCAGATTTCACCAGGCTTCAAAGAGCAATCAGATCTACTTCACTGTATGTCATTATATCTTTCAAGAGACAGGAAAAGTCACAGCCATTTTGTCCAATAATTGTTCTCTGAGAAATATACAGATGTTGCCTTACTTTGCACGTAAACAGCAGCTGGGAGTGTCAGCTATTTATATTGTGCTTATTCTCCATGAATCTGGTGGATGCATCTAGTATATAGTGATTGTTTATGAATAGATAGATACATCTGCTTAAATGCTTTGGATGTAGATAAACAGTGTGTTTGTTCCTCTTCAGTGCATACATCAACAAAGCCAGCGATGCTTCTCAGCAGATCACGCTCATAGACACTGCGCTACATTCCCCAGAGGGCTTAGCAGTGGACTGGGTCCATAAGAACATCTACTGGACTGACTCTGGAGACAAAACGATCTCAGTCGCGACTGGTGATGGCAAGAAAAGGAAGGTGTTGATCGACACAGAGCTCGGGGAACCACGTGCCATCGCTCTTGACCCAAGACAAGGGTAATGAGATAATATTTATAATCAAGCCAAAAATGGTTCTCAACACCCTGGGGAAAGTATTAAGCCTCCTCCATCCAGTCTTTTTTTAAACCCTCTATTGCATTAAATAATAATGAATAACATAAATATGATGTACGTTGTATGATATGTGACAACACCCCAAGATTTTTGAAAGCCTGGTCAAAGTTTCCTTCACTTTGTATGTATCATTTTCTTTTACTGGCATTCATCATGATGAATCTTTCCCCTCAGGGGTCTTTTCACCATATTACAGAAGTAGAAGAGCATGAAAAACATGCAAATGAGTCTCAAGCTGGTCGGCATACCAGCTAATTGTTGCCTGTGGGTAAAGTGCCCACTTCACTCTTATTGAACCAGAGCTATGTACTGACATTTTTTTAATGAGCATACTCTCACTTATTCATCTTGATTTTTGACAGGTGATGAGCATTGAAGTTTCAAGGCCATTGGAGCCTTCTAATTTTCCTCTTAACTGCATCTGCTTTATTTGTTAACATGAAGCTTTCGAGGCCCAAACAAAGGGAACTCCCAAGAGCTCCGCAAATTTGTGCAGAATTGTAATAAAGTCATTCACAAAATTTTATATCACCCGCCCCTACATTTAATAGGAATTTTGGATAATTAAAGTACTTGAATGCAGTACATTAAATGCAGTATTCCACAGATTTTCAGCTTCAAAGATGACTTAAAGTGGACGAATCTTTGAAATATTTTACAGGGTAGAAATGGAGTAAAATATAATAAAATAACACTTATTTTTAAAGGGATAGTTGCCCCAAAAATGTTGTTGTCATCATTTACTCAACCTCATGTCGTTTCAAACCTGTATGAGTTGCTTTCTTATGTTGAACATTTGGTGGATGCCACTGACTTCTAAAATAGGAAAAAAAAAAAATACTATGAAAGTCAATGGCAACCACCAAATATTTGATTACCAGCTATCTTCAAAATATCTTCTTTTATGTTAAACATAAAAAAGCAGCTCATACAGGTTTTGAATGACATGAGGATGAGTAAATGATGACAGAATTTTCAATTCTGGGTGACCTTCCCCTTTAATCCTTGTCCAGTAAATAGCAAACTGGAAAAATGATGGATTCAAAAAGGTTGAGAACCACTAGATCTCTCTATGCTTAACATTTTGTTTGTTTTGGTCCCCTCAGGTTCATGTACTGGTCAGATTGGGGAACGCTGGCTAAGATCGAAAAAGCTGGAATGAACGGAGTGGATCGACAAGTTCTGGTTTCAGAGAGGATAGAGTGGCCCAATGGGATTGCGCTCGGTAAAACACCATTTGAACGTTTTGCAGTACAGTTTTTCCCTTCAAATCAAAAGTATTCACGTCTTCAAATACAGACAAAATAGAGAAAAACACACTGGAGAATAGCAAAAAAGACAACAAAAGATAAAAGAGAAACAGCAGACAGCAAAACAAAGCATATCATACCGAAAAGCAAGACACACGAGATCTGCGTTTGCCATCATTACAAGAGACATCCACCAAAATACTAGAGGAGAAAAAAAAACAGAAAAAGTGAGGCAGGAGGAGAAGAAAGAGTGTTAATAATGAAGAGCAGCCTCCTGTGGCCAACAGGGCTTTGAATCATTCACCTTCATTGTTTCTCATCAATCAACCGTCAGTTTGGGAAAAACTAAATGGAATTGCTCAAGTAACGCTGTCAATATCACCATCATTTCTCTGGCTTGCTTAACATGAAAACCATTTGAAAAAGCAGTTATGATAGACGGATAAAAAAAAAAAAGATATTGGCAAAAAAGGTGGATTTGAGAATTGCTAAGTCTGTTTAGAAGCAAAATACTTTTATAATGGGAAAAGCAACCTTGCAGAGCAGTGAGATTTAGAAGTGCGTTGTTACATTTTTATTACATTTTTTTGTCATTGATTGTTTTTTTCAATTGTGCCTTCCATTTTATTTCCAACTGACTTTTTTACTTGAAATATGAAAAATCATACACTATAAAATATAAATTATCCCGTCAGGTACTTCCCACTATTTTACATTTCCTTTGACCACTCATGTTAAATTAAAAGCATTTGTTGTATTATTAAAGTGCTACTTATATTTTCCATTAAAAGTTCTTTCCTCTTCCAGATCTGTCTAGTAGACGACTCTACTGGGTGGATTCCAAGCTTCATCTGATCTCCAGCGTGGACCTAAATGGAGACAACCGTAGAGTTTTGCTGTCCTCCATGGATCATCTTGGACATCCCTTTGCCCTGACTCTTTTTGAGGTAAGCCAATTCATCAAATAATTTACTGAGGTACCCATTCACATTCATGCAGGCACAGTTGGATCTGCATTGGCAAGAACTTCCTACGCTCAATTTGGCTTCATAATGCACAAATAAACATGTTTCTGCTCACAGGGTGTAGTTGGAGAACAGGGGTCTCACTGTGAGATAGTAACACTTGCCAAGAGATGTATGGATCTGACACTAGCCAATGACACAAACCAAATTAAAAAGCCTTTTTAAAAAGCCTTTAGCAGCTTTGAGCTTGAGACAGCACCCAGCCCAAACAATAGATCACCTAATGGCCTTCTTCAGGCCAGTTGATGAGCAAGCTCAGTGAGAGGGAACCCTGGGACCAAACCCTAGAAACAGTGTTTTCTTCATTCTTTTACTTTTGTCCAGGGAACATGTGAATTTAACCTCTACTTTGCTGCAGTATCCTTAAGGCTGGTTCTAAAGTATTCCTTAAGTTCTCCACTTTGCTGAAAAAGTTGCAAAACAGTAGGGGACAGCTGCAGCCAAAAACTGCCCTCTAACTTTAGGGATGTTTTGTAGATGTGCTTAAAGAAGAATACAAATCTTTCTGTATGAAACTTTTGTGCATTATATGGTGGAGGAGTCAATTCCAGTAAGCTCATTATTTTGGTTCATTATTTTTAATTGGATAATTTCTCAAAATTAAATTAAATGTAGTTTTCTGCAAGTACACTTTTCCTAATGGCAGTTGACAGCTGTGAACAAAAAACATTAAGTAACGAAAATCAAAACTACTAAATATTTTTTTTTACCATTTCCCTTTTTTCTATATCTTTTTTTTAATAATTATCTTACCTTTTATGTCATTCCAAACCCATATGGCATTCATTTTTCAGTGAAACACCATGAAAGTCGTCAGTACAGCTTGTGCCTTATACTCCACATCTTCAAGGGACATACACTTATCTGAAGAACCAAGCGTTAATGAGATAATAATAATAGTATAATAATTGTATTAAATAGTATTATTTATAGATTAGATGCAAGATTATAGTCACTGTGCAGTGTACAAGTACAGTACCAATGAAATGCAGTTAGCAGCATCTAACCAGAAGTGCAAATAACAATGTAAATAAATAAATATAGAATATGCTTTAGGACATATTGTGCAAGTTATGGGGTAGAGGGGCAGAGTCCAGCTCATCAAGACCTTTCAATAAAGCATTCTTAAAACATGTATCATGGATTTCACAAAAATGTTAAACCTTATTCAAAATTGCTTTTAAGAAGAAATTGTTCTTAAGCATCAAATCAGCATATTAGAACGATTTCTGAAGAATCATGTGCCACTGAAGACTTAAGTAAAGTTCAGCTGTACCATCACAGAAATAAATGACATTTTAAAGTATATTAAAATAGAAAACTTTTCAATTGAAAGAATATTCCACTGTTTTACTGTAAATAAACATGGTATGGCAGAGAGCTTGGGAATTATTTTAGTGTCTTAAAGAAGACAGCACTGTACACCACATATTAGCTTCCAATGCAGCAGACCTCAAATTACATATTAGAAAATTACTCCATTTTCCTGTCACCTTTTCAGACGATGTGTGACCTTTACATCGCCCTGTCTCATAAACCAGACCAATATCTCCACACCAGCTTTCACATAATTTTATTGGTTAGTAGGAAGCACTGAAAATGTCAAGACCAATCCAGTTCCACAGGGACACTTGCTCCATCCCAAATGAAGCGAAGACTTTGATGAAAGGTTTTAATAAAGATGCTCCCCTCACTCAAGGAGTACACATTTCAGACTTGGATGTTAGAAGCCAGTTTTTTGTGTCATAGATTAAAGCAGTTATCTATATGAGAAATGGTGCCTTCGTGGCCCGTGCGTTAGATGAGAGCTGCAATGCGGCAGAACTTGAATGCTGTCTAGTGCAGGTTAAGGAGTCCCACTGATCAACAGCCACCAGCAGGAGCACCTGACGGAGCTCCACTGGGATCCAGCAGCCTGACCTTTCCTAAAAAGCACAGCTCTGTAAACATCCTAAGATACTCAGAGCCAGCCGCCCACTTAGGCATGCTCCGTCTTCTCAATCTTATTTTATTTTTGAGCCCTCCCCCAAGTCCTTTTCTTTTGTTACCCCAAAAGCACCCCCTCCCAAACGTCCTCATCCATTTCCGCATCCGTTTGAAAAGAAGATGAATCTCAGGTTGTCATAGTAACAGACCATCTCACCATGCACATTTGCAATATTTCTGTAGCGGCTGATAAGGCCTGATCAGAGGAGGGAGTCAGACGGAGAATGTTGAAAGTGGTATTTTCCGACAGTGGCGCGTGTGCTTTCATGCTCGTGGAGGTGAAGATACAAAGGAGAGATAGAGGTGCAAGCTTTAATTAGTCTGATGAAAAACCTTTGTGGTCCAAAAGACAGAAGCCTTTATCTTCATTGTCATCTTCCTCCTGTTTTTTTTTCCCCCCGTTTTGTTGTCTTGCATCATGCAGTGAGAAGAAAAAACATGCCCTACAGAATAATACCTTCTTGGTTGAGATTTTTTTCCTATTCAAGTATCTTTTTTTTTCTCCTATTTATCATTCTCTATTTTTCAGTGAATGACAATTAAAGACCCAAGAATAATGTGAATGGTAGTCACTTATTGACATACATGAGACAGGATGTGATTTAAGTATAAAACATATATAAAGATGTGTTTAACTTCTTATTCATTCTTTATATATACTATTGTTTGGGCTCAATACGATTTTTTTCTAAAGAAGTAATATATCCTTTTAGCAAGGTTGCCTTAGTTTGATTAAATGTGGCAGTAATGAAAATTCTGTTTCAAATAAATGCTGTTCTTTTCAGCTTTCTATTCAACCTATTCAAACTCCTAAAAAAATTATCAGTTTCTAAAGAAAATGTTAAGCAGCACAACTGTTTTCAACATTGATAATAATAAGAAATGTTGCTTGAGCACCAAATCAGAATGGTTTCTGTAGGATCTTCAGACTGTAATGGTTGCTGAAAATTCATTTTCATTACATTTTAAAATATATTGAACTGAAAATAATATAATATCTCACAGTGTTAATGTTTTACTGTGTGTTTTAGCAAATAAATGCAGTCTTGGTGAGCATAGGAGAGCACTTTCAAAAACATTAATGTTAATGTTACAGACCCCAAACTTTTTAATAATAGTATAAGCTGGGCATAAAACTATTAAGACACTTGTAAAAAAAATTTGCATTTATTCTTGTTTCCACACTTTTATACAAAGCTACTTGTATTCAATTACATATACTAGTTTGGAGAATTACATATTATCAGTTTGTGTTTTCATTGCAAGTGGCAATTGTAATGTCTGAACCTCAGGTGTGCAATAGCTCCTGCTTTTGTAGAATTCACATTTTATATGTTTCTACAGGACCGAGTTTACTGGACCGACTTGGAGGATGAAGCCATCTACAGTGTAAACCGGCTGACAGGGAATAATGTGTCAATGCTGGCTCAAGATCTCAACAACCCACTGGATGTGGTGGTGTTCCACGAGCTCCGGCAGCCTCAAGGTGAGAAACAAGTGTAGTACAGATAGAGACCACTGTACATCACTTGTGTATAGACTGGCCAGTGTCAGAGAGTAAGTAGGTAAATGTAGCAGTTTACTAAAAGGGGTCACATGATGCGATTTCAATTTTTCTTTTCTCATTGGAGTTTTACTAGTTCTTCGTGCATAATAAAGATCTGTACAGTTTCAAAGACTGAAGTCTCAAATCCGAAGAGATATTCTTTATAAAAGTTGAGACTTGTCCACACCCCCTAAAACGGCTCGTTCTAACACACCCTCACATCGCTACATCACTGTGTGCGAAGAGTTGCACAACGCTGCCCTGATGTTCATGCAAAGGAGGAAGGCGTACCTTTTATTCTCATTGTAGTATTGTTGTTGCCACTGCCGCTACGTCATATAGATGCTCATATAGGTTCTCTCATCCAGGTAATGTTGGTCCAGTACTTTTGATTTATTCAACTGAATTATTTCACTGAACTGAAACGTTTTACTGATTTACCTCATTGTTTTTGTTTCGGCTCAGATTTTTTTATATATGTTAGAAAATCTCTTAAAGGCTAAAATTTTGTCAGCAATTTTGCTGGTAATTTGGTGAGTATTAGATTATTTCAAGTGTTTATAGATGTATTCCTGTGATGGAAAAGCTCTATTTGTTGAATAAAAATATACACTTAATATTTTTGTGAAAAACATAATACATTTTTATGAATAGAAAGATCAAAAGAACAGTACTTGAAATATAAATCTTTTGTAAAAATGTACTCTTTTACTGTGCCTTTTGATCAATGTAATCCGTCCTTGCTGGATATAATTATTCATTTCTTTACAATTTTACTGACCTCAAACTTTTGGAAAATAATGTAAGTTTCAGTCTGTTTTATCTTTTATCTGTTGAGCTCAATAGCCAGTGATGGATGTTATAATGCATTAGAGGACTTCTAGCATGAAGAAACAAACTGTCCTGATCTTTGTGTTAAAAGACCTTGATGTGCTGTGAAAACACTGAGAATTCAACTTCCTCCCCTGTCCACAAAGAAAATGTATTGAAACGAAGTAAAAAAAAATAAAAATAAACCTTTGTTGTTCATTTCACACGTAAAGAGTCAATTTCTTAAAGATACAGCTGCAAAAAAAAAATAAAAAAAAACCTGTTTAATTATTTCTACCTTTCAGGAACTAATAGAAACAATGCTTGAATGGTATTATTTTCACATTTTCACCTTTTAGCATTGTTATAATAATGAGAGGCAAATCTTTGCTGACTCTGTTTTTCCCCAGTAATAGCAGTCCTATTAGTGAATAGCATATTTATGGTGAATTTTTATTCTAGAGACAGGCAGAGAAAATGAAAGAAGCATTGTGCGTATGTGTGTGCAGATTTCGATTCCTTGTTTTCATCCTTTTATCACAAACAGACCACGTGCAGCATGCCAGCAGAAGAACCAATTTACAGCCTCCTCACATTCATAAATGAGAAGTGCTATTTAAATCTAAATCAAAGAATTAAACATGTTGCTCTGTAAATGCAAACGAAAGCGGGAAAACACACTTGTGCTGAACGAGAAATGATGAGAATGGAATCCATCCGCTTTTTATATTTCAAGTGCCTCTGAGTGAAATATTAATCAGTTATGCATCCCTGCAAAACATGATTTTATGAGACATTGCTATATTGTTCAACTGACAATAACATGAGAAAATGATTCTAGTTGTTCAAGCTCAATCCATTTCTGGTCATAATGCATATATGTATTAAATCTATTATGTTTAAGTATAAATATAACTATTCGTCAAGCCAAATAATTGATGCTTTTTGATGCATTTTTACATATACTCTAGGATTCCATACACAGTTCAATAGACAAGCGTGATTACTGACTATAATATTGTAATAAAAACTGTAATATTGTAAAAAAAATAAATAAAAATGTATAACAATTTATGCAATTACATTTAATATATTTGTTATTTATTCCTGCGATGGCAAAGCAGTAATTAATTTAGTCTTCGTTGTTACTCGATCCTTCAAAAATCATTCTAATAAACTGATTTGGTGCTCAAGAAACATTTCTGATTATTATAAATGGTGAAAACAGTAATATTTTTTTATGGAGATCATGATTAATTTCTTTTTTCCCCCAGAAATATAAATTTTTGTTATATTATAAAGGTCTTTACTGTCACTTTTGCACCCAGACTTATAAATGGTAGTGTATGTTTAAATTTACATAATTTTTCATCCTCGAAACCACATCAATTAATTTATAAATGACTTCTGTAACATTTAATATAAACAACATTTTGCTTTGGTTAATTTATTCAAATGTGTTTTCTTAACTGGTTAATATATCTTACTGAATGCACTTTATACCCATGAGCAGCTGCATAGAAAACAATTTTGAGGTGAATAAAAATGTTAAAAATGAATAAAAAACAGCTTTCTCTGAAAATGAATGAGCTCCAGTGTCTGGTCACTGTCACTGTGACTGCATCTTAATAGATCATTATTTTAATGTATGATCTCATATATACTACTGTGCAACCAATCCAGAGTCTAATTCATCTGAATTAAACCGTGACTTCCCCTATAGCTCCAGACACATGCAACATGGGAAGTCTGCCCAATGGCGGCTGTGAGTACCTGTGCCTCAGAGCTCCTCAGATCACAGACCACTCGCCCAAGTACACGTGTGCCTGTCCCGACAACATGGAACTGGGCCCGGACATGCGCCGCTGTGTGACAGGTAACAAACTACAGAGCCATAGGTCAAGTTTACTCATACTATACTCTTTAAAGAAACAAACCTCACCTGATTCAGGTTTGGAAGTGGAATTTATGTTTTTTAGACAAACTCAAGAGATTACAGGAAGTCAGCTGACTCGATATATCTGTTTTGTTTGTTGTAGTCAAACCCAAAACAACAACTTCTGCAAGTACAACCACTACTACAACACCAGAACCTTCTACTATTGTGACTCCTACAACCACTACTCCAGCTATAAACACAGATAGACCAACAACAATCAGAACAATCTCTATAACTACACCTACAGCGACAGTATCAAGTACAACCACCACCAGCCCCACCACAACCACTCACTCCAGCTCGCAGAGTTCCACCACCACACACTCCAGAGCCACTTCAACCACAGTGACCACTCAGTCCAGCACTAAAGCACCAGGGAATCGGTCAACCTCCACCCAGACAACAGCAGATCATAGACAGACATCTACAACCATCCACGGCAACAGCTTACAAGGGGCCAATGGCAATCTCTCTCATCGCGGTGAGTTTCTGCAAAAAAAAAATTATGTATAGCCTGAATGCATTTTTGAATGTAATTCGATTTGGATAAGCATAAACGTTAAATGTTTCCCTTTCTGTTTTTGTGTTATCATGGTCTTTTCTTTTTTTTTGTCTGCTTCTTTTTTTATTCAAACGTATATTACAATGCACTATACAGTTTAATGCAATAACTCCAATACAACTTTTCTCTGAGGAGTATGCTTTAAAAACAGCTCTTTAAAAAATATTTTTAAGACTTTCAATTAATCCTTTCAATTAATCATTATTTGTATTTGTAAAAAAT
This sequence comes from Carassius gibelio, assembly GCF_023724105.1. NCBI lineage: Eukaryota > Metazoa > Chordata > Actinopteri > Cypriniformes > Cyprinidae > Carassius > Carassius gibelio. The sequence goes on along the minus strand of NC_068401.1, from coordinate 11,288,158 downwards.
TTTGTACTTTCATTAACTTTTTTGAAAATAAGCCATATTAAAAAACCAACATGAATACAAAGGGTAGTTTTTTGTATTACAGACATTCAAAAGTTGACAGTGACAACGAAGACAATTAAAATTATATTTTTAAAAATTTATATATTTTGAACTTTCTGTTCAGCACAAAATCCAAAAATAAATAAATAAATAAAATGCATCACTGTTTTTAGAAAAATATTATGCAGAACTGTTTTCAACATTAATAATAATAATAAATGTTTCTTGAGCACTAAATCTGAATGATTAAGGATCATTCATGAAATAAAAATTATTCTTTGCCGTCACAAAAATAAATTACATTTTAAAAAGTTAAAATAGAAAACACTTATTTTAAGTTGCAATAAAGTCTCACGATATTACTGTTTTTACTGTATTTTGATCTAATAAATGCAGCCTTGGTGAGCATAAAAGTCTTAATTAAAATATTATGAAAAATTTTCATGGCTGCCGAAAATTCTGCTTTGTCATCACAAAAATAAATAACAATTTTAAAATATATTAAAATGGAAAACACTCATTTGAAATGGTAAAATCTCACAATATTACTGTTTTTACTGTATTTATGGTTAAATAAATGCAGCCTTGGTGAGCATTGAATACCTTTTTCAAAAATATAAAAAAATCTTACCAACGTTTGATGTCATTGGGCTTTATGTAAATATTCATAGGACTGTTGTATAAGAGAAATATCATGTGATATTGCGTTGTTTTGCTTTTATTGAGCTTGTAGTTTTACTGAATTCCATCACCACTGATATTCAGCTGTAGCTTATATAATTGCTCTCCTACAGTACTCATACAGTAGTCCTCAGAGTCTGTGAAAGTTAATGTGTGGTGGAATTTGCTTGCCGAGCATCACTGGGCCACTTGAAAGTGATAGATGAGGCTTGCAGTGGTCACCCAGGGTCCCAGAGTGTATCTGTGCTGAATTAAAGCAGCCAGTGAAGACAGAGGAGCAGCCAGCCCTGACTGATGAACATTGCCCTCAGCCTTGTTCACTCTAAACTCCCCCCTCCAACTCTCAGGCTTCTGGGCTTTGACTGGGGACACTCAGGTACATGGCCACCTGGACACAGCAGGAAAAAAAGCATTAGTGACTTCAGTAATAGGATCTACATCCATGATATCCCTCTAAAAGTCTTTAAAATATGGAAAAACAACCAACATTTTAGTAGCCTTTATACCTCTCAGCCCATAATCAAAGCACAGAAGTGTTCATTCTTGATGCTAACTGTAAATTTGGGTTCTTGAATATTTTATGATTGCCAGCATATTACACTGTAGACATGGTGAAAGTCTCCATTAGATGAAACCTGTAAATTGCTGCACTGAGGATAGTGATGAATTACACCAGCACCCTTTCTGCCTTTTATGGCTGCTTGCTAATGAAGACAAAAACTACAAATGTGGCTCTTTTCTTAAACACTGCTGTTGGATCAGTAAGATTCATTTAGTTTATTTATTTTAAGAAGATGATTTTTCCAGCAAGAAACGATTCAATTGATCAAAAGTGACATTAAGGACTTTACATTGCTAATATTCTTTTAAACTTGAAAAAGAAATATTAAGAAGTGTAACGGTTTTCAACATTGATAATAAGAAGTGTTTCTTGAGCACCAAATCAAAATATGGGACCCTGGACCAAAAAACTGAGATAAGGGTTCATTTAACATCTAAAAGCTAAATAAATAAGCTTTACATTGATGTACGGTTTGTTATGATAGGACAATATTTGGTTGAGATACAGCTATATTAAATCAGGAATCTGAGGGTGCAGAAAAAAAAAATCTAAATGTTGAGAAAATCGCCTTTAAAGTTTTCAAATTAAGTCCTTAGCAATGCATATTACTAATCTCAAATTTAAGATGTTTGGCATAAAAGAAAAATCAATAATTCTGACCCATGCAATGTATTTTGACTATTGCTACAAATATACATGTTCTACTAATTACTGGTTTTGTAGTCCATGGTCACATATTAGAATAATTTCTGAAGGATCATGTGACACTGAAGACTGGAGTGATGGCTATTGAATTAAAATAGAAAACAGTTATTTAAATTAAATAATATAAATATTTTTACTGTATTTTTATTCAAACAAATGCTGCCTTGGTCAGCATAAGACTCATCTTTCATTAACACATAAAACATTAAGAAATTGTACCAACCACATACTTTTTGAACGTTGGTGTATGTAGCTATTTCAATGCCAGGCACACCAGCTGTGAATGTACCTGTAGATTTGTAAAATATATCACATATTGTGCAAAATGATCATAAAACCATGGGTCGTGAATTTCTGAAGCGTGTTAGCAATTTTCATTGCTCATAATGGAGTTTGTCAGCATCACCTGTTACAGGCCAATTGTTTTTTACTAAAAGCATTTCCACATTAATGAGTTTGGATACACTCCTTTTTGTTTTGTTTTTACAGACATAAGGCTCTGTGCATAATGATTTTCTGGATGTAATAAATCGTTCAATGCTCTTTTAATAGAAAAATTTAAAAACCCATTTAAAACAGGAACTACACACTATACACTCTCAGAAAAAAAAGGTGGTATCTTTTTAAAAAGAACACTTTTGTGCCTTTTAGGTACTAACAAGTACACTTTTGTTACTAATATGTACCTTTAAGTTACCAATATGGACTCTTTAGGTGCAAAGGTGTGCCTTTTGAAAAAGTACCACCCCAGTGACCGCTTTTATACTTTTTTTGTTCTGAGAGCGTATGGAAACAGAAGCAGATGATGCAAATGAAGTATTGCCATGGAAACCCACATGTCACTGGTATCACATAAATAACACACTCACTGTAGCTTTAAGAGGATCCCCTTACCGATAATACTGATGTAGTTGTTACTACATGCACTGCATTTCTTTTGTTTCGTACAGACAAGCCCTCAGGCTGTCTTGTCTGTATCTGTATGCTAATGCTGTACCATCTAGTCCTCTTAATCTCCCAGCTCAGGCTCTATTATCAGACACTAATTATGCTGTAGCTAATGGAGGGCCACGTGCTAATTGTGAGATTGAGGTGGGATTTATATGGTGGAAAAAACTGCTCAGCAGAAACCTTAAAAAGGAAAGCAACAGCACAAAGCAAAGAGCTGTATGAATAGCAATATATGGCCTTAAATGGACACTTCACCATACATACTGGAGAAGGTTCATTTAAATGAAAATGGCAGTAAAAACACACCTGTTACATGCTGCCACCTCAGTCGGTGTTTATTTAGAAAAATCTGTTCTCAGTAATTGTGGACAATACAGTGCTGTGTACTAAATCTGTTATGATCTTGTGATTTAAATGTAAAGTTAATACAAGTTTCTTCATCTTTGTTTCAGCTGGCAGTGGAAATGACCACTTCCTCCTTGGTAGCAATATAACCGTTGCGGTTCTGGGTATAGTCATTCCAATAGGTGAGTATTAAAGTTAACTAAGCATTTTATCCTGCATTTTGAATTCAGACTTGTTCACCGAGTAGATGAACAGCTTTTGCCCTTGAGCTTTATGTGCACTGCCTGCTTTGGAGACACTTATGGTGGTCCTAAGTAGCCATTTATAAACTTGCTGCTGCTCCGTTTAGCTTAATATTCCAGGTTAGATGCAATTTAAGGGCTGTCAGCAGCATGCTATTTCTTATTGAGATAATTGAAAAACATAATATAGAAATAATTTAAACTCAATTTTGAGTTTGTTAAAATTACAGAAACATGCATTTGTATTTAACTATATTTATACAATTATAATTTGTATTATATTTATATATTTGTTTCTATAACTTTTCACAGATGAGTTTATTACATGCTTCAGACTACTCTGAATATGGTTATACTTTGGTCACAGTGTGATATTTTCATATTTTAAATGTAATTTTTTTTTGTAAGCTTTTACTGTACACATTAGATTATCCACAGATGCTGTCGATTGAGCTTGAATTGTATTAAATCTAGAATATTCTTTATAAATTAAAAGTCTGTTACAAAAGTTTATATGACAGCAGACTACAGCAAGTTTTTAATTATATTTGTGCTCATTATGAAATTAGCGCTTTATAAATGGTTATTTTTGATCCTACAAAAAGAAGTGTCGCTCATGCATTTGGATTTTGTGATCATTCTTTCAGTTTCTACACATCATCCTTTTGATGGAAATAAACAATAGCACATGTGTATATAGAAAGTACAGTATATGTAAATGTATGTATCTCTATAGAAAGTCTCTGTCAAAAGGACCTGATGGGCTTCATTGATTGTGTGAACTGTGTCTGGAGAGTGGCTTAGTGGGATTGAAATGAAAAATACTAAGTGAAATACCTTTCTCTAAAAACTGTTTTAATAGCTCTTTGTAATTGCAGTCCCTTCATGGTCACTCCTCTTAGCTTAAAATTGTAGCGTTTTTCTAAATGCTTTCTTTTATTGTAGTTTGGTTAAAAATCGAATGTGATTCTAAGAATGCATCTCAAGTGTTTATAGCGAGACAAAAGAACCTGAGTGATGTAGAAAAACACATCATGAGGAGGTCTCTGTACCCCCCCCCCCCCCCCCCCCCAGACAATAGAGCAATTAGAGAGAACTTCCAGGGGACCAGAGCAGCCACGGCTGATCTTTTAAATTAGGGAATGGGTTAGCCAGACACTGCAGGAAAGCCACACATGGTTATCAATTCATCCTGGATAGCAATGTGCTCCCCCCAACCATTAACAATGAGACGTGTGTGAGCATACACACGATCCAATTCGATTTCTCCTGGTCCCCTTAGACCCCTTCTTTCTCACTGAGCAGCATGCGAGCACCCCCTTCACATATTTCACTAAGCCACTGCGTGTGTGTGTGTGTGTGTGTGTGTGTGTGTGTGTCTGTGCGTGTGAGAGAGAGATGGAGCAAAAGGGAAAGGTGTGTCTTTGGCAGCCCTAGTTTTAAAATATTTATATCTGCTATTTTTACACCTGCTTTTTAAGTAGCCCTTTTTGTAGTAATATGACAGGCTCTCCTTAAATTATGTACAGTACCATTCAAAAGATGGGGGCTGGTAAGTTTTTTTAAAAGAAGTCGCTTATGTTCACCAGGGCTGCATTTGTTTGATCGAATATACAGTAAAAACAATATTGTGAAATATTATTGCTAGTTTAAAAAATTATAATAATGTATTCCTTTGTTGGCAAAGCCATTTTCAACAGCCATTATTCCAGCCTTCTTCAGAAATAATTTTAATATGCTGAATTTAATATTTTTATTTAAAAAAATATCAGTTTACTTTGATCCATAAGAACATCATTTATTTGAAAAAGAAGGCTTTTGTAATATTATAATGTTTCTATCATAACCATAAGTTTAATGCATTTTGACTAAAATTTATGATTTAAATCTCACTAACCCCAAATATAAAAGCTGTTTAGAATGGATTTATAGAGTCCTGCACACTATTTATTATACACTGTTTATTGCTTATGATTTAAAAATTTGATGGGAAACAGTATGCATCATTGTCACACAACCTTGCAGCATTACAGTTAATTCAGCAAGTTACCATAAAAAATAAAAAAAACATTCCCATAACTTCAAATCAAATAAAAAATAACTTTTCCAATTAAACTGGTAAAACATATATTTTTTAGTTATTGTTAATTTACTTTCAGTTTATCAGTAACTGCAAAACAGAATGTATTTATTTATTTATTTATTTATTTATTTTACTTTTTTTTTTATTCAATTTATATTTATGCTAAATGTACCCATGCTGGCATAAACAGGCAAATTTTTGTTATTCATTTTATAAATTATATTTTATATGAGTTTTGTCTGTTTAAATGTTTGTTAATATGGCTATAAAATCGCTCAAAAAAGGGTTTACATTTTTTTTAATCCTTAAGTATGTCTGTAATTTTGTTAAGTGGGTTCCAACAACTGCATGAAATGAAATGAGATTTGCTTTGATACATAATTTTAATAATGAAACACATTTTATGAAACCATTTAGCCCAGGACTGCCATGATACACCTTAAGGTTTGAGTGTATGAGCATGTATGTATGTATGTATGTATGTGTGTGTGTGTGCGTGTGTGTGTGTCATTTGCCGCTTTGTGTCCCCTGGCTGTGTTAACCCCCCTGCCATATGTGTTGACTGTGTGTTAAATGCATGCAGTTCCTATCCTTGCCACAGTGGTCATCGGCCTGATGTGTACCGGAGGCTACCTGGTGTGGCGCAACTGGAGGAGACGGAACACCAAGAGCATGAACTTCGACAACCCTGTTTACCGCAAGACCACAGAGGATGACGACGACGAAATCCACATCGGCCGCAGCGAGCAGATTGGCCACGTCTACCCTGCAGTGAGTGGCAGTGCCAGACAGCCATACCTAGCACTGCCACTGGGGGGTGGTATCCCAGACCCGGCAGCTCACTGGTACTCAGGGGCACCTATGCTGTCCAGCGCAAAGTGAACAAAGGGAGGAAGGCAGTTGGATAGTGTTAAAATGTGGGCGAGGCTAAGACAGTGTTCCCTAAGAGAGGGCATTATGCTGCCTCTTCCCAAACACATTTTTATATTCATAATTCACCACACATTTTCATTCAAATGTATGTTTAATTAGTGTATGGATTACCATGTGAGGTTTCATTAGTTTGTATGTGTTTCCCATAGGCTGAGTCCAAAATTGCATTTTCTCTAAGTAGGTACTTCTTTTGAATAAATAATTGATAATATTGTAGTATATAGTATGAATGTGTGTAATATGAATTTAATCCAGATATACCGTGTGTTGCCATTAGCCCCATCACACAGTAATAGCAGTAAATTGGCGTAAAATTACCGCAACAACTTTACTGGTGAATACAAAAATGTGCTGTTCACACAGGCAATGACATTCCGTCTTTTTACCAGTAAAGCACCATTCCCACGTCAGTTTCAAATTACCTGTAAATTCAGAATCAGAAGTTACCTCTTAATGGCTGTGCCTCTTTTTTTTTTTTTTTTTTTTTTTTTTTTAATGTTTTCATTTTAGCATAAAACTTTCACATTCATGCTGCTGCTTTTGGCCAAGAGACATCATATTAGTCAACTTCAAACTAAACTAAACAGCGAGGAGTAAATGCGTCCTCTGCAAATTTTGAATTTAAACGTTTATGGATTGGCCCATCAGTGCTTTCTCAACTTTTATGGCTAATACTGGTAATCTCGTTCTGCATTCACACAGAGAAGATTACTGGTAATGTTACAACTTCTCATACTGGTAAATTAAAAAAACGAATTTACCAGAATTTTGAAAATGTCCTGTTTACACATGATCTCTTAACGGTAATTTACCGGTAATTTAGCAGTAAAAGTATGTGTGAAAGGTGCTTATGTCATGTGACCTATCAACTCTTTAACACACAAGTGGTGTGCACATCCCAAACATCCAAAAAGGATGCAGGTGCAAGACAACTGAATAATATAATCAACTCTTTACCTTGGCATAATGCGATAGTAAAGCACCCAGGAACGTTTCACCTATTGTTTTATGACTACTAAGAATTCACACATACTACTCCTGTCTACTACTACTATATACTAGGATATTATGCAATTTTGGATGCAGCCGCAGTCTTCGGTTTCTCGTGATGTGTGTGTGTGTGTGAAGCTTTAAATGCTTTCCATGTTTGAAAGCTTTGAAATTGTGCTCTCCCATTATCCCATAAAAGTTTTTTTTTTTTTTTTTATGAATTCATTATAACTGTTTTAGGGATGAGCAACGAGCACCTTAAATGACTGGACAATCGTTTAATATATTCTAGTTTATTTATTTATGTAGGTGTTTTGCTGGTAATTTATTTGGGTGATGTAATGATTTATTCATATATTTGCATAAGCGTTGGCCTGGGCTGAAATAGTTAACATGGCGCTGTTGAGAGCTGTTAGTCAGATGGAGGGATTAAACAGTGTGATTTGAACTTCCTGTGCTACAGACGGCATGTCAAGCACAAGCAGAGATAAAGACATCAGTCGCGCAGCAGAAACGGGGCGGGCCGCTCCAGTGGCATAACAAGATTCTCTCAAGCGCCCCACATGTCGCTCCTCACTGTGTGTCTGTGTGTGGAGGATCTGCATATCAGATGTTTCTGTATCCGTCTCCTTCTCCAAAGGACTTCTTATTCTTTCCAATGTGTATATTTCTCACCTTCTTTTCTCTCAACACGTGTAACTGTTTTTTTTATCTGCTCTCCACAGCGCGTGGCGCTCAGTCAGGACGATGACGGGTTCCCCTGAGGGCGATTCTTGCACTCGCTCTCTCCTTATCCATCCCTGAATCCATGCGTCCTTTAGTCCTCCATCTCTCCTTCCATCGAGGAGGTCGCACGAGACAATGCAGCAAGGCGCACAGAGCCAAAAGGACACAAGAGCACTTGCTCTCCACAGCCGAGAGCTACAAACTGGGTTTGTCTTCTCGTAGTGTCGTTTTCAAACCATAAACCCTCAGTCAGGCAATAATCATTAGTTCTTAAATTAACTATTAGCATCATTCCTGCTCTGTGTCAGTAGAAGTAGATAGTGTTGTTTAATGATGACTAACTTCATAGCTTGTCACATTAGTAGTCGCTAACACTCTCCTGCTGCACTCGTGCTGTAGTTTTTTAATTAGAAATAGCATTTCAAGCTGGTTTAAGTTGATCTATGGCCATTTCGATTGTTGGGAGAGAATTGAGAACAATCCATCCTGTGAACATTCGAGATACATAGAAGGAAAATATGAAATAGGATGGAGACGCGATGTGGAAAATTCATATTTGCAGACATACTAAACACAAATTCCACCTTGTGGCTGTTATGCATTCATATAATCTCACAAACAAATAATGTATCGCAAACAATAAGATTTACCTTGTAAATAAATCAGAATCTGTACTTTTCTGTCCATACTTCCAATGACAAAACTAGTATACTTTCATGTCTTCCATAGTCACTCCAGTCAGATTTGACCCTTCTTAAAGTTCTGCAGCCACTATCTGGAGATGAAGGGTTTCACCCCCGAACTTTGAGAGGCAATATATATATATTTTCCATTTTTATTTATTTCACCAGCACTGAGGCTTCCATTTTTCTCAAGTTTCTAGGACCAAGTTAATTCTTCCTGCCCAGGCACATTTATAACCCCAAAACTTTAGCTCAGGACATCAGTTTTTCTAAAATCGTATCAGTTATCGCAAAAATCTGTGTGGTTTGTTATCACAAACACGCTAATAGATACGGTAGTCAGGGTTTGATAATGGCTAAAATGCTGTTTGTTCATATCTACAGTCTAGATCGCTCCCTCTCAGACAGGCAAAAACACACACTCTCGCACAAACTGCGTCTCTTCCGGCCCTATATTCGTCATGCCTCGGGTAAAACTCTTTAGCATTTAGCATGCTGACAACAAGACACCGCCTGCCATATTGGGTGGCTTAATGGCGTGATAGATTAGAGTCATAGATCAAAGCTTTGCTCCTCTGAACAGTCATCTGTTCAGGAAATGTGGAGTGCCTGAATATAGGCTTCCTGTACATATCAACTCTCAAACTCTCTCCATTTGATGAATGAGTGCTTGGTTATTTCTGTATCGCTGTCAGCGAGGGCACTGACTGATTGAACTGGTGTATAAAAGTAAAAATCAGATTTTGATCTACCTGGATATGCCTGCTGATAAAAACAAAAAAAATCTCAAACCAGCCAAAGTATTTTTTATTTTTTATTTTTTTTGCTGGTTTTAGAATAGTCTGAATCGATTGTTTGAAGGGTTTGATATATTTTGATATAACAGTGGTTATCACCTTTAGAATCCCCTTTGTCCAAGACAATAATCAAAGGCCCTCTAATATAGACTGTAATTCATAACTTAATTTAAGTATTATTGGGGGACCCCTGATAGTTTTCCATTTGGCCTGGTTGAGAACCACTGATTTACAGATCTTAGAGGCCGTCTAGACCAACAAAAAACCTTAGGCTGGTTTAAGATTTTCCAGCATTGATTAAAACTTGGCATCTGGCAGTATGTCTGTGTAGTGGGGTGTGTTGTTAGATCAAATGGTTATGAAGAACTAGTCATGTTAGTTGCCCTGCTGTTGGAGACTACCGAAAAGTCCCTGAGACCCGTTTGTTTGGTTCTGGCCCGCATGTGGGTGGTCTCGCGTCTGGAGTGGTTCTTTACTCCTGCCACCTTTGCTCTTCTCTGCTGTGATGAGGAATCTTGTGTCCAACTCTTGTAAAACATCCCTCTTCATTTCAAAGAATCCTCCATTAGGTCACTGTTTGTTTTCCATTAGAAAGAGAGACCGTGTGGGAGTTTCGATGCTCAGGCTTTTGTTTGTGTGGATTAAAGAAGCTGCCGCTTGTAGTTTTCTGATCAGATGGGTTTGACATGAAGACATGGTTTGGAGAAAACAGGTCTTTTGTCTTCGATAGTATAGTTAGTTTTAATCTTCATCCCTAACCAATTCTCACATCAAATTGTGTATACAGTATCGAAAGTATAATGGATAAATCGATTTTCTAGAATTTTGAAACTGAAGCAGTAACGTTTTAGATGCTTCGTATACTTTCAGAATATATAAGTTCTGAAAATGTGAAACTTTAGTTTTTGATTTGAAAATCGCAGACTAGCAATACAGGGTAAACAAACTGCTTCATGTGCTTTTTCAGAACTGTAATGTCATAAATTATTGTTTGATCATTATCAGTGGTTTCTTCAGATGCACCTTGCTGGAAAAAAAATGCTTAAACCATCCTTATCTAGTTTGCTGGTTTATTAAATCTGGTTTGCTGGTTTTAGATGGGTTTTGGGTAATTATCATCTGGTTTAGATTGAAAGACATGATTGTAAACTAACTAACCACCTAGACACCAGACTATGAGAACAACAAAGACCAGAAAAATAAACCGCTTAAACAAGTTTACAATGTATTTTGGGCACTTATCGGCTGAATTAGACTGGAAGACAAGCTTGTTGACCAGCTGAACTACCTGGACGCCAGACTAGGAGACCAACTAAGACCAGAAAAAAAGTCTAAATTGGTTTTATATTGGTTTTGGGCATTTAACGGCTGATTTAGACTGGAAGACAAACTTGTTGACAATCTGAACCAATTGGACACCAAACTAAGACAAAAAAAAGTTAACTAAACTAGTTTTAAATGGTTTTGGGCATTTGACAATTGGTTGGCTTGGAGATCAGCTTGTTAACAAGCTAAACCAATTTAAAAACAGCGGTGCCAGACTGGAAGACCAATTAAGACCAGCAAATAAGCTTAGGTTGGTTTAATCATTTTTTTATATATTATAATTATTTTTATTTATTTTTTTATCAGAAAGGGTATCATGCACATTTTTTTCCCTGACCCCAAACTCATCGTTATTATCAGGTGCTGCTCTAGAGTTGGCTCAAAATGTTTTTATGGGAAACTTTGTTCCATTGAGCTCTCTAGCTGTCAAGGTTTCTACAAACAGATCTCTTAGCGTATTATAATTTAGTATGTGTGCGACACATATTCAATAAACACATGTACGGTCTGCACACAGAAGGTTCTAGAACAGACTTTTAGTCCTTGGATTTTCTGCCTCTCTGTACAGTAGATAACACACCGTTCTTTGTGACCACTGTCCATCATTCCTACTCTATGCATATGTACCGGCGAGTCCTGCCTTCCTATAGCACTGCAGGGACTCGCCACGCTGCTCCTTCACCCCACTCCACTGTGACTAACATTCGTGATGTCAGTAACTCCTCCTCATCACTGTCTCCCTGTCGTCCCCATCAGCCCAACAAGTAGGACATTGCTTTCGAAAGGGCTACAGTTCTTTGAAAATGGACGACACACTGGACGATAAGCTGGAACCTCTCCTGGAACAGTGCTCCTTAGTTTGGTGGACTTGTAGAGCTGATCAGCCGACTCTAAATGCACGAGTCAGGTCCTCCACACACATGATAACATTCCTGTTTGTTCTCTTTGTGACCTTTATTTTGGTTTCCCTCTGTGAGATCATGTTGACATGATGTATATTACTTGAAGAACTGTTCATTTTCTGTATGGTTTGTAGGTGTTAATTTCAGAAGAGGGGGAGGAAGGAGGGCCTGTCATTCCTGTCATTTTAGGAAACATGCGTCCCGGTTATTCCATAGCGGTTCGGAGACATTTTGTACGCTGTTTGTTGCACAAACTTTTTCAAGAAGCCTTCTGCACTGTGTATATGATTACATAGGATGGGGGGAAGGGTGACCGTTGCAGTCCAATGAGTCCGAGTCATGATTTGTAAATATGTTTTCATACAGCAAAACTTTTGATAAGGTTTTAAACATTTCTTGTAAAAAGCAGATGTGTATATAAGTCTCCTGGACGAAAAAGAGTGTAGACCATACATGGATTTCTTTGTACTCAAGAGCACTGGATTTCTTTACTACTTGATTGTAACTAAAATTAATAATCTGCCAAAGTGTTTTCAGTTCGTTTCTTCTTCCTCCTGGTCTTAATTTTATTTTTGCTTTTTAACCGTAAACATTGCAGAAATAGTGTTTAATTTGTATATGTACATTTATTTAATAGATAAATTAAATTGTAATTCTATTTAATAGGTTACACTCAGTGTTGAAAGAGAGGGTTACAGTTTAATTTATTGGTGCCTTGTACGTGTTCATGTATATTTTTCCAATAATGTTATGTTTTTTTTTGCTTTTCTGGTGTCTGTGTCAGTGGGTCAGAGGTGGTGGGGATAGGGAGGGGGTTTTAACGTTAGCAAAACTATACTTACATGGAATATCTGTACTGTATGCCAAAATGGTCTCACTCACGTTTCTATGAAATTCAAGTTGTTGATAAATATCTATATATTGATATATTAAATTGTTAAAAACGGCTCATTTGTCACTCTTTGTCTCCCTCTTAAACATTTTTATTAGTTAAATGAAAACAGTTGTTTGTGGTTCTGTTGTTCTGCTTTTAAATGTCCCTTTCCTGCATACCAGCTCATGATTCTTGTTAGTATGCCGACATTGCGGTTATGCCTGGCTCCCCAGAGGAGACCGTGGCTCTGTGCCTGGTAATGGAAAGAGGAACTCCCCCACCAGGTGTCACACTGTGATTTTGCTAATGTCTGCGGTGAGTATTAGCCTCCAGGGAGACCTAAATAAAATGGGGAAACTGCTTGAACTCCCAGCGACAGCCCCAGACAGCAGACAGATTTAATGAATGTGATTTTTACTAAGTTGCCATGGTGTTCACCTGAAAATCTAGATTCTGTAATCATTTACTCACCCTTATGTGGTTCCAAACCCATATGGCTTCCTTTTCTCTGCAAAGCACAAAAGTAGATATCTTCTAGAAATGTAGGTTTGGAAAGACACAAGGGTAATCTTTTTTTTTTTTTGGTCAAATATCCACTCAAGTGGGTAAGTAAACCAACATACTGCGCTAAGGACATCCCGCTCGAGGACCTTTCCTACACTCTCAGAATTTTTTTTAACAAAAGCGGTCACTGGGGCGGTACGGTTTTGTACCTTTTAGGTACTAATTTATACGCTTTAGGTACTTATATGTATCTTTAAGGTATCAATATGGTAAGTACAAAGATGTGTCTTTTGAAAAGGTACCGACCAAGTGACAGCTTTTGAACCTTTTTTTCTGAGAGTGTAATCCCACTCCCACTTTGTTTTCTGTGTGTTCTACATGATCATAACAAAGGCAAAAACTATTATTTCAAGAGAAAAAAAAAAAACACTATAGTGCATAATGGTCTGGGCTCTGGAAATAAAAATAATCTTTGACTTTTTTTTTTTACCTTTAAAGATGTTAATTGATTCTTTTGATTAATTACATTATTTGAAAACGTTTTTTTATTTTATTTTTTTATAATCATTCTTGACAGCAGAATTGTTAGTGGAAAAACAACACTACCCATGATTCTAGAAAGAATGTCTACCAATCAGAGAATGACTGTGAGCAATCACACCAAAAGTGTGTGTGTGTGTGTGTGTGTGTGTGTGTGTGTGTGTGTGTGTGTGTGTGTGTGTGTGTGTGTGTGTGTGCGCGCTTTGTTACTTTGTGGGGACCAAATATCCTGTGGTGGAAAAATGGCCTGTGGCCATTTGGGGGAAAAAAATCTTAAAAATAGTCAATGACGTTTATCTGAATGTGTGGATATGGCCTGCGCTAGAGGACCAACAGTTGTGAGGGCACTCTGATTAATTTCTATATAGACAACCCTATTTATGATTCTCTTTTATTGGTTCAATTACTTTGCCCATTGTAGCACTCTCTGAAAACAGTCCTCAAAGAGAATCTATGAAGATCCATTAAAGATTTTTTCCCCAAATCCTTAATCGTTACTGTCCTGTCCTTCAATAAATTATCACAAGTACAGTTATTTCCTCTTCCTCTTTTTTTTCAGCTTTATTTTAGCACAGCAGATGACATTTAGCACGCTCTCCTACTGTGCGAACATCCAATTACTATGCAGCTGGTCCCACTGTGGCAAAAGGAGCTGGGTTTGTCTGTGTCATCTGTCTAGGTGAAAGGGAGACAGAGCATTCGCTAAAAGCTATTAAGACTTAAAAAAAATTCATTCTTCTACCAGGGAGTGTGTTGTTTGCAAATAAACAAGGAGCTGGAAAAGATGCATGGAAAGCATGAGGGTAATACTGATTAGGATGGGGAAATGAAAAGTAGCATTTGGGATTAAAACCCAATATGTTCCTGTTTCCCTCCTTCCTGCTTTTTTGTTAAAGGGATAGTGCACCCAAAATTGTATTTAGACTCAATGTCATTAGAGACCTGTAAGAAGAAATGCTACTATGCAGTTACTGTAAATTTGAAAAGGAGCTTTCAAGTTTAAAATCTGACTAAATGTGTTCCAAATCCCAAAATAAAAATGTAACGTTTTAAATGTGTGTTATGCACAAATATTAAAAAAATGTATGCTTGACATATGAAAGATTTCTCCAATCTTTTAGTCAGTTTTTCTTTTGTTTTTATAACAAGTTACACTTGGATCTGCATCACAATAAAAATCAGTTGCTTCTTTCCATTTCATAGCAACTTTAAATTTCGTCCCACATGGCGCACTATACACTCTACACTATGTACTCAATTAATGCACATTTGAGACTTATAGCCCAGGGGTTCTCAAAGTCTACACTGAAAGGTCCAAATCAGAATTTTCATCAGTGCCAAAGATCCAGACTGGAACAATCGGTTATTACAAAACTTGTTTTTAATAAACACATGGCGTGAATAACAAATAAATAATAATTTGTTAAAAAAATAAAGTGCCCTTTGCATTCAAGATACATAAGTGCAAAAGTGGCAAAACAATTAATTTAAGTGTCAGCAATAGAGGTCGACCGATAAGGGGTTTTCTCTGGCCGATGCCGATATTTAGAAATCAGGGCAACCAATGGCCGATGATGCTGATTTAATTTATTTTAATAAATTTTTGGGACAATTTTTTTTTTTATAAAAAAAAAAAAAAAAAAGGAGTTTGAGTAAATGATTATTGCAGGGCACAAGATGGTAATAATAGTAGTAGCAGCCTAATTTATAGTAATAATACATGGCTCAAAACTTTAAGCACCTTCTCAAAACAGTTCTGAGACATGCTTTTTGTTTATGTGTGCTGACAGACACCAATGTTTCCCACAGACTTGAAAAAGCAAATTCATCCTCTTCTAGCAATATATATATTACAGATACAGTAATATAAAAACACCCATACTGAATTTTATTTTTGAAACGCGCAGTGCTCAGTTTACTCAAAGTATAAGCCTTGTGGAAAATCTTTTTGTGATGGTCAGTTTTGATATTGTGATGGGCCGTCACAAATAACTCAATTGTATGGGAAACACTGGACACTGGTTTAAGTCAAACTGCCATCTAAGTATATTTTCTATATTCTAAATATATATTTTTTAATACACATATTAGCGGTGAAATGTCGCCTGATTATTTCAAACATCATATGCTCACTAGGATGTCATGACAACAAATGCCATGAAGGAAAAGTTTGAATATCTCGCCTGCGCTTCCATTTCGGACCATCTTCAAAAAGACATTAAAAAACTAAACTAATTATTTATAAGGAGGCGGGTTCTGATTGAATTCCTTCTGGATGCGGATCCTGACTGCTGTCCGGACTTGGAGAAGCACTGTTATAGCCCCTTCCCCTCTGCTATGCAATTAAAACTGTGACCTCAGAGTGCATGAAATGTTCAACTTTCCACACTTTCATTTTATAAGTGCATCATCTGGATACATTAAGTGCACTTTTGTTTTTTGGAATTTTTCCAAAAACACACTACTTTTACTATTAAGGCCCTGCCCCAAATCACATCCTAAACGCTTGCAGTCTTCCTCTGAGCTCACACTTTCATGATGTAAGACACCCTTCTGAATGCTAAATTGATGAATGCGACGTCCTATGATCTCAAGGATTTAATAGACATGTACATATGGCAGCCATTGTAAGTGCGCAAGTGCATGTGAAGTGTGCCATTTCGACAGCGCCTTAGACTAACTCACTTAAAGTTTATTGATTAACATCATCTATCTTAGCTTTGATTGGTGCATTCATGACAGAAATAGTGGTCAAATTTGTGAATAAATTGTTAAAGTTCTTATTCTTTTATAATCTTTTCACTGTATATTTGGAAAATCAGTATATTACAAAATTGGTCTGAATTTGTCCACTGTTCTGACTTTAACTTTATGGATTTAAATTGATAGAAATAATATAACATACCTACATTATAAATTCTGGGTATCTCTTGTTCTTTGAAACCACTATTTTTGGGAAAGACTGCTAAATTGGCAAAAGTCCAGAAGACGATCATTGACACCCTCCATAAAGAGGGTAAGTCACATAAGGTCATTACTGAAGGAGTGGCTTTTCACAGAGTGCTGTATCAAAGCATATTAAATGCAAAGTTGACTGGAAGGAAGGAATTGGGTAGGAAAAGCTCTACAAGCAACAGGGATACCGCAAGCTTGAGAATATGGTCAAGCACAGCCGATTCAAACACTTGGGAGAGCTTCACAAGGAGTGGACTAAAGCTGGACGTTCACGCTCGGACCATAAACAACAAACCTTCTCCAGACAAAGAGGGAACTGCTCCATCTTTCACGAATAATCATAGTGCGAATCACGCATTAAACTGATTGAGATTGAGGAAGTTGTCCTCAGCAAGCTGTCCTCAGCAAAATGTGCTGCACATAGTTTTACATGTGGATTATAATTTTCAGGAACCGAGTTAAACATGAATTGTAACCATTAATCTCCAAGTACAGTGTCCCTGGGAAGCCCAAACAAAGGTGATTGGACTCTGAGATGAAAATAACAGCGTTTCAACGACATGGCAAAAACAAACGCAGCTCTTCCCTCTTCTCTGTCGGAGCACAACAAGACCACGCCCCCCTTTTTGTGAATTCATGTGGGCGGAGGTTAGTCAAAAAACTGTTTTAGTGACGTCATTACTGCAGGAACTAGAGGGCTGTAGTCCAAACGGGTCGTTTTTTGTAGGCGAATTCTCTTAAATAAAATAATCTCACTTGGCATTGAACTTTGAGCTTTAGAATTTTACAGATATTATTTTTACCCTAACAAGAACATTACACACTAACTAAAGTTTAAAACATGGCATCACGAAGAAGGGGACCTTTAATAACTGCCTCAGCATTGCCACAGGCTGATCACTTCATGCCTCACTGATGCTGTCTTTTGTGCTAAAGGAGCCCCAACCAAGTATTGAGGGCATAAATGAACATGCTTTTAAAAAAAACAGCTTTTCTGTTTTGGAAATCCTTTTTTTATTATTGATCTTAGGAAATATTCTTTTTTGAAATACTGGATTTTTGACCTTCATGAGTTGTAAGCTCTAATCATAAAAATAGAATAAAACTGTTGAAATGTTTTACTTTTTCATATATTCAAGATTCATTACATGGTAGTTTCATTTTTTTAAATGAGTTACCAAAAAGAACTTTGTCACGCTATTCTAATTTAATCATAAAGCACCTGACATGTCATGACTGTACAAGTACATTATTAATAACTCATTGTTTTGTCCTTCGAGAGAAAATAATTTATATAAGTTGAATCTACTCCGTTTATATGTGATTTTGCATTTTAAATCACATCTCTCACTTGTTATTATAATAAATTTGTAAAATTCAGTATACTTTAGCCATCCTGCTCCAATATGTAATGTATTTTTCCTCCCTAACCTAATCTCTCATCGCCTCATACTGTCTCCTTTGTCATTTCGTGTGTTATGTTTCTCTCCTGTTTTATATTGTGAATAACACTCGTCCACTGTGAATGGAGTCAGCAGCTGAGGGATCTTCAACAACAAGTGTTCCCCAGAGAGGGGCAACCAGACACGTCTGTAGAACAAAGAGCTGCAATGCTTGTGAGAAGCTAAACGTTAAACTCTGTTTAGTATTCCAGGAACATTTCAGCAGCGCTCGGGTCATACACTTATGCGCACTTATGTTCTGCCTCTGTTCCGCTTTTGATACTCGGAGACCGAATCTTCAGTCGTAAACTGCACAACTTGACACTATTCTTTTTTTCCCCTCCATATTCAGTCTTTAGCTGGTAATGCCAAGATTGCATTGTAAGTGGTCCCATAAAATATATGACCATTTAGCCCTTAGGTTGTTTAACCCCTTGTTACCATGTTAAATAACGTCCTTCGAATTTAAAGCAATGACTGTGTTGTATCGTTTCGTTATAATAAGAGCAACACTGACATCTGCTGTACAGGAGTATGTATGGACAAAGAAAAGCTATCTGTCTTGAATTGGTGCAAATCTAGTATCCCCTAGATTTGCACCAGTTCAATGGGTGCAAATCTAGTCAGACCTTATGAAAGACATAATGATTAATATACACACATATATATATATATCTCTGAATTAAGAACTGCTTAATATCTTTATTCAGCATACAATCCACTCCATTGAAATGTTGTAATGAGGTGACAAGATCCGATTCACTTCAGTAATCACAGGAGAGACAATATGGATTGGGGTAAATAGTCTGAGTTTAATGAATGAGTAGTCCACTAATTGAAACTGACAACTATTTGACACACCCTATAATGTTTCTGTACTTGTTTTCCTGAGCTATGCAGACATGAATGACAACCAATTAACAGAAACTGTTGATTCCATTCTCCTCTACCATTACTTACAGGAATAACAGAGGTCCTAGAAAACATTTTAAAAAAAAAAAGTTATCTTAAGGATGGGTTGACATTCTCACAGTGAGAAAATGAATAAATAGCACCATTCATTTCTGCTCTGCCTTTTTAATTCAAGACTACTCGTTCCAGCCTATACAAATATACTCTGTATACTGGCCTCATGCATCACCAATATCTGATTAAAAAAAATAAATAGCTATCAAATACAAAAATAAGACAATATTTCATATAAAGAGGAAATATTTTCAAAAAAATCCTTTGTGTTAAAAGACCAATATCAACCATTCACTTTGGTCAAATAGGAAATTCAGAAATGAAAAGGATGGAATGTTGCAACGTTAGAAAGTCATTTTTACAACCGCCTGAAATATTCAAAATGTTCCAAATACAAAAGTCTATTTTTTTTTTTTATCATTACAGATTTGGAATATTTACAGTATTACGCTTCATAAAAAATCAGGAGGGCTTTTCCACGGTGTGCATGTACAGCTTGAGCTACGTTATGCACACCAAATGACAGAAGTTTTGCAATAAATTACAATCTGTCAGATGTTTCTTTCAAACAACCTAGAGCAAACAGAATTACACTGATCATCTTAACCAATATTAATAAATAGTGCTACAGAGTTGACTGTCTGATGTGACAGTCTATCATGAGTGTTTGAGATATGAACTGAGCTCAGCGGCAGTAATGTGAGAGGACAGAAATGTGCTTCATTTGCATCCCTGAAATTCACACACACATCTCAGCTACCTTCATGCTAAAAACAGGGCCTGTATCAACCCCTTATCTGAGGCCAGGAGTTCTGGGTTTTCTGCTGGTGAGTCAGACGGTTTCTGTTTTGTTGTGGGGGACAGACCCCTCATTGCTGGGCTCGGTGTCAGTCCGAAGCTTTTTGAGAGGTCTTTCACAGAGTTCTTCCTCCTCCTGTTTGACTGTGATCTCCATGACTTGTGTGCTCGGGCTGCTGGCGTCAGGGTTAGAGCGGGGCGGTGTGTTTGCTGTGGAAATATCTGGACACGTGGCAGAGCCGTTTGTCTGAGATGTCTCATCTGTGGCACAGAGAGGCGGCATGGAGGAATGACTTCCTACACCTGTGAAATCAGAAGAACACATTTATTATATATAAAAGACACAAAAATACATTTAACATTTAATAATAAATCAGAAAAATGTTTTTTGTAGATTAACGCCACAAAGTGTCACTTAATGAAGAAAAGAAAAAATACTATAAAATAATTGTAGTTATTTATTTTATATTAGTAAAAAAAAAAGTGTGTGAGTCTGATGAGGCTGACCGTTCTGGGCATTTGGGTCACTCTCTGGGTCGGATGGGTGTTTGCTGTTGTTTGAAATGTTTGGAAGTGAAGACGAAGATCCACTGGACTCAGAGCTCTCCAAAATACACTCCATATAATCTCTGTGATGCCAAACAAACACCAGACAGGATATGACCTCACACTGCTAAGATCTGATTCTATAGACACAGTAATTAAAGGAATAAGCCTTTTAATGTGCCACATGGTATTGATGACTGACTTACAAAACTCCAGGGCGAAGACTGTATTTTCTTTTTCCGAGCTTGGTTTGCTGTGCAAAGAAATCATAACGCTCAGATTTCTTCCACATGTAATAAAAGGCCACACATTCCCCTACAGATCTAGTTCTCACCTGAAAAAGTTTAATTAGGTATCAATTACCTTTGTGAAAGCAAAAAAAACAGCAGTCATGTTCACCAACTGATTACTCTAAATTATTCAGAATTTGAACAGTACAAATTGTAAAACAGCAGCAGGAATGAGGAATGTGATTAAACGCTAACCTTATTCGCTTGTATTGAGCTGAAATCTTTTCCGTAAGAGTTGAGTCCTTGCTCAAAACCTCGACACTCCTCTTCCGTCCAAACTGACAGTTCCTCTGAGAGAGAGAGAGAGAGAGAGATTTTAGTTCAGGTGACACATTGAGAGAATGTTGACTGACGTGCTGAGAGCTACTTCATCACAGGCTTGGATGCTTGTGCTTAAGCTGGGAGCTTTTCATACTTCCTAAAATAACATAAGTGAAAAACATTACTTCATACAAGTCAAGAGTTCTGAGAAGCACATGCTGCTATTATAAACTTCATGCAGAAGCCACACTGTGTTTTACTAAAGCTGTAAATAAATTTGTAATCTGATTAATCATATGTTGGTTAATTAGTCAAATCAATCATACCAAAATTCGCCGCATAAAGCCCCCCAAGCAAAGATAATTCAGGAACATTATTTGCAATGAATATCGAGTACAGTACTTCAGAAGTCAACATATTGTTTATTTCCACAACATTTCATTTTGCAATCTAAGGTACATTTCACTTACATAAAAGTCAGGGGATTAAAACAGAAAGTATCTAGCACTAGCATAGTAGCTGTTTACTAATACTCATAAAGCATATATTAATGCCTTATTCTCCATGAGCATATTTTAGATCCCTTAATCCTTCCCCACATCTAAACTTTACTAACTAACTATATTAGTAAGCAGCAAATTAGTATCTTATTAAGGCATAAGTCATAGATAATAGTGAGAATTGGTCCCCAAACTAAAGTGTTACCAAAAAATTAAGGCCTAAATCCATGAAAGGAACACAATGAGCTGTATTAGCAACACTTCAGAGTTTGAAAATGCAACTTTCAACTAATCTCCATTATTTTTTAATTTGTTTTACAAAAAAAAAAAAAAAAAAAAAAGCTTAGGGCTTGAATAACTCTTCTCCCAAACACTAAAATATGGAAATAACTTTTACTCTACATTCGGATTACACTGCAAAAACTCTGCATGTTCTTCTTCATTTATTTTTCTTCTTGTTTTCCAGTGCAAATGTGTAAAGACTCTAAAGCAAAGATTTTTAGCAAAATGAGAGTTCATTATTAAAATAAAAAAATATTTGCCAATAGGCTCAGAACATAGTTATAAGAGAAAACAAGTTTTCATATTGAACCAACAGATATTTGTTCTTGTTTTAAGCATAACCTCACTTATTTTTGTTTCATTTGTCAAGACCTTAAATGTGCATCTCAAGTAAATCTATCTTGATTTAAGGATATTTGTATTGGAAAACAAAAATATTGAGGAAGATCTTTTTTCGCAATGGAATTTGAATTTAATACCGAAACTTTATTATTTATGATTTTCTGCTCTTATTGAAGTAATTTTCAGTTTGTTGAAGACCTGCAGAAACCCTGCAGTATTACACTAACATCATTTTGTACACACACAAACACTCACCTTTGGCTGGCTTCACATTGAATTTCATTCTTCTTAAAGCTTCTTCTGAATTAAAGTTGCATTTAAACAATTCATAAAGAGCCTGAAATGTAAGCAAAGGAATTAGATTCACATTACTATTACATTACAACATGACATCAATATGCCACTAGAAGGTGACCTGCCTGTTCATTGTCTTTGATGTGAGATCCTTCAGGAATTGCATGGACACCAGTCTCTTCTCCGCTGGATTTAGAGGCCTCGGCCAAAAACTCGACAACCTTGTCCTCAGGAATCAACTCTGGATTCCACAATAGCTGATCTTCATTCTCATACACTACATTTATACGAGACAAGCAGATGTAGAACAAAAATGTGCATGCATAAAATATGTATTAAATATATACACATTACATCTTAATAATCATGTTCAGTTCTGTCACCTTTTTCATTATCCTTATACTTGCAAAGGCCAGCAGGAGTCTCTGCTTGATACATTGAACCAACCATGATTTCCTATGAACGACAGAAGAAAAAAATTCATGTCTGAACTCATAAGAAAAACATTTGAGAGAAGATTATCTAAAGTCTACCTTCTTCCAATCTTCAGATGGAATATAATCATCATCTTCAGATTCTTCCTCATCCCCTTTAAAACAAAATCACATGAAGCCCCATCAGGTTAGACTCTGAATCTATATCACCATCTGCTGGTCCTACCAGGCATCTACTAGATGGTACAATGGATGAAAAACATGCAAGTGCACATTTGTTACATTTGAAACAATAGATCTTAATAACATTTGTTACATTTGAAACAATAGATCTTAATAACATTTGTTACATTTGAAACAATAGATCTTAATATAGTGAAACAGTTGTGCTGCTTACTATTTTTGTGGAAATGGTGATACATTTTTCAGGATTTTTTGTTATATGAAGCATCTCTGTGGTCACTTTTACTGTGATTGGTAGTGTGTGTGTGTGTGTATACACTAGTCAAAAGTTTTTGAACCGTATTTATGTTTTTGAAGAAGCTTCTTCTGTTCACCAAGCCTGCATTTATTTGATCCAAAGTACAGCAAAAACATTAAAATATTTTGTCTTCTTTAACCGTCTTCTAATCTATGTGAATATATTATCAAATGTTATTTATTCCTGTGATTTCAGCGCTGAATTTTTAGCAACATTAGATGATCTTTCAGAAATGATTCTAATATTCTGATTTGATGCTCAAAAAAATACTGAAAATTATTGTTGAAAAGTAGAATATTTTCAGGTCTCTTTGATGAATAGACACTTCAGAAGAACATATCAATCTTTTGTACCATTATAAACTGATCACTTTTGATCAATTTAAAGCATCCTTGCTAAATAAAAGAATTTATTTCTATCATTTATTTTTTCCAAAAATAATACTGACTCCAAGCTTTTGAAAGGTATAGTGTATAATGTTACAAAAGCTTTTTATTTCTGATAAATGCTGATCTTTGGATCTTTCTATTCATCAAAGAATCCTGAAAAAAAATTACTCAGTTGATTTAAATATTAATATTAATAATAATACAAATAAATGTTTCTTAAACAGCAAATCAGCATATAAGAATGATTTCTGAAGGATCATGTGACTGGAGTGATGATGCTGAAAATACAGCTTTGATCACAGGAATAAATTCCATTTGATAATATATTCATATATATCGTTATTTAAAATAGTAAAAATATTTAACAATATTACTATTTTTTCTGTATTTTGGATTAAATAAATGCAGGCTTGGTGTGCATGGGATAAAAAATAAATTGTTAAAAGATATATATATACCGCTATATATATATACACATTTCCCTACCGATTCTGAGTTCATATAATTCTGATAATTTTGAGATATAATCGTTTTTAGTTTACATCTCGCAATCCAGATTTTTTTTCTCTACATTTCAAGGTTACATATCACAAATGACTTGCGAAACATGGAGAAGAAACATGGAGGAAACAGGCTTTTATAGATGTGTAACATGCAGTGTGGTGTTTTTATAATCATACCTTCCAAGTAATTGGATGGCCGAGGGTAGAGGAGTTGAACTGTGCTGTGAGAAACACTGCATGACGGAGGCTCCTCACCAGAAGACTGCACATCCTCATCCTCTTGATTCTCTTGATCATCGTCCTGGAAGCCACAACAATGATTGGATGGATTTATTATGTTTATGCACACAACAACAAATAGATTTGTGGTTTTCATGTAGATCTTTACTTTGGGTTTACTATGGCTGCTGCAATTATTCTCTGAAGAATCCTCCTCTTGAACATCTCCATCCTCTTCCTCTGGAGACCCACCAGTGCCGTAGCCATACAATTTCAGAAGATCCCCAATGGGCATCTCACCCTCCTACCAAACCAGACAGTAGTACAATGATGAATCAAGACCTATGAAGGTTATTTAATAAATGTATATATTAAATTAAAAAAAACTTGATGGTGATGGTCCATACTCGAGTGAGGTCATCAATTTCGGCATTGAAGTTGGTCTCTCCCTCCAGCTTTTCCTCTTCTTCTAATGTCCGCTCATCATCAAAGTCATGTACGAGCATGTCTGCTGAAGGATCAAAGTCTCTGTCCTCATTCTGGACCAATGGATGTGCTCCTATTAAACAGACATACAGAGATACATACTAATAATATCAACACACACACACTATATTAAATGTACACAAATTATATAACGTAATATTACATATTAATATAAAAGTGGGCTTTGATGGAGCCTACTTTAATTTTGTTATTGGTAGGAAAATAAAAATAACTGGGATATTTACCTTCAGAGCCTGAACCACTTAAGGAGGGCTGGAAAGAAAACAAGACATTCTTATCCTAAGAATTCAATTATAAATCAAACTTTAAGAACAAAAACCAAAAGAGAACATGTAATATATGACCTAAATCTAATTATGAATTATAATCTACAGCCAGAGCCAAAGCTGATAAACAACGAGTAAGCTCATGTTAATGGATGAGACTCGAAATAACAGTGCACCGGGTAATAATTTATCGCGAACTGTTGGTGTTCTTTAATATAAACACTGAGGG
Organism: Carassius gibelio; assembly: GCF_023724105.1. NCBI lineage: Eukaryota > Metazoa > Chordata > Actinopteri > Cypriniformes > Cyprinidae > Carassius > Carassius gibelio. The sequence goes on along the minus strand of NC_068401.1, from coordinate 11,262,571 downwards.
ATAAACTGGATGTGAGTTTGGCGCTCAGGCAACAAGTTAGCTGCTAGCTGCTAACACATTTAAATTGGGCGCCCTAAACTGTTTGCTAATTATTCAGGGCTGAATGTTAAGAAGTACGTCAACGTTGCAATAATTACAATTTAAAATTAAGCAACTTTTATTAAAGGGTTGCACAAAGCTTAAGCGCATTATTTTCTGCAATTTGTAATGTTTCTCTTACCTCCGCCATAGTTGTTCTAGGTTCTGTGAAGGCAGCGATAATGTGTTAAAATCAGTAGAGCTACGCTACTGTAGTGAATCCTACAAAATAAAAGTCATGTCACGACCCAAGCACTGCGTAAAGGTGAAAAGCACAACTGGAATATTTGAGTTTATTTGCAAAAGCAGATAATTCCTTATATATATATATATATATATATATATATATATTTTTTTTTTTTTTTTTTTATTGTGTTAGCTGTATTTTTACTTAATCAAAATAACTGCAGTTTGAAAGAGAGATTAATTGGAATGCACAAAGAAAAAAAAATATTTTTGAAAATGAATGATGTTTCTGCAAATTAACTCTTCATTTGGAAACCATAAGATTTACAAAAAAATTAAATCAGAAGTGTCTATTTACTAAAGGAAGACATTTTATGATTGTTATTGAAATGACCAAAATACAACAATTGCAAATCTACTATGAAAATCTACCTGTTAGAGCTGTGTTCCACTTAAGACTCACTGTGACAGTTTCATATGCAGTCAGAACTTTTTCCATCATTAAAAAGGTTTTGTTCCATATAGAAATGATTCTACGTTAGAAAAAATAAAATAAAATAAAAAAATAATAAATTATATATATATATATATATATATAGGTTTAAAATAATTTAAACTCAATAAGAAACAATGGCTCATGTTGTATTTTCCATTGAGCAGTCACATAGAATCAATGGGCAAAGTGAAAAATTAAAAAGGAGATTTTATTTTGGTTAGCATCGGAAAATGAAATAAAATACATATTCTTTGAGCTGAGGTATTTTAAATGTTATACACTTCCCGTTTCTCACTGATACAATCACTGAGAATTTGCAGATATGAATTTGATAAAGAAATGCTTCTTTAAGTGAAATCAATAGAAACATGGATATAATACAATAAAAAATACAAGTTGAAAATGTTGAAAACACATGAAATACTTCTGCAGCAACATGTCATCATCAGTGCTGAAAAATAAAGCACAAAAATGGACATCATCCATAAAACTTGAATCCCTAAGCAATAAACAAAAGTGTTCCAGAAAGTGGCATACATGAATGAAAACAGACTTTCATTCAGTAACCACAGAATGCATCAGATTTTACAGATGTACAAGTATAGCACATGAAATAACTGAGAAATGTGTGATATTTTCAGACTAGCCTTTTGCAATTGTCAAAAATACATCAGACATAAATGTAGGAAACATTCTCATTTCTCTTTCTGATTCACCCAAAGGCAGCAACTTTAAACAAGACAAATCGAAATACTGAAATGCTTGTGAATATTGTATTACAATGTTCTTCCAAAAACTAATATCCATTTGAAGCCACTAACAAATGAGAAAGCCTGTAAACTATTAAAGTGCAATTACTACACCATTTTTCCTTTACCATGATTCCATCAATACAAAACAGTTACTGCATCCCATTCTCAAATACAAAAAAATAAAAAAGCAGTTTTTTTTTTATTTGTCCAGTTTAACACTGAGTAACACTGTGAATGCTTAACACAAAATATTGATCTTTAAAGCTTGTTATCAAAACTCAAATAAAACATCTACTTGACATGTACCTTATTTTACACACTCAAACATTAACTTTCCATTCATCATTCAGGGCTTGAAGGAACATTCCCGTAAAACTCGTTGTTAGTTAAACAATTTATACTTATCTTCCTATTTATAGCTAGAATAAACCTTTCCCCACAATAAAACCCAATCTACAATCCTAGCAATAAAAAACAAAAACACACATAAAAATAAATAGCCTTACTGACTTTTAAAAGTACTCTTCAATAGACAATACAACAGATGTTTCAACACTAATGACAGTCCTCATTCCCAATTTGTGGCAAGTGTCCAACACTGCAGGACACAAACCATCAGTTAGTAACACAGACACCACTTCTAAACAGAAGTGAAAATGAACAGGCAAATATTTACTCTGGAATGACGCATTCCAGTAGGTTTGAAACTCGACCTAATCTTTCATTTGAGATGATGTCCTTTTACAGTCAAGATCTTCTTCATGAAATAATAAAAACAAAAGGAGTGACTTCTTACTCTTGCAAGAAATACAAGAACTCAAAAATAAAGCCTTTCTGCATTATAAACGAACATCAAACCACTGCTCATACAGACACTTTCCCTTTGACCTCTAGTTTGATGGCATTCTCGCTCTGTTTGGTGGTCTGCTCCTCTGTGAAGGTAATGTAGGAATACACCAGACTGCCAGCAATACTGAGAAGACAAGTACAGGCAATCAGATCATCAGCGGCACACTAAATCCATGCATCCCATCTGTTTCCTCCTGGGAAAAGCTCACTTCTTACCTGATGTTCAGACCAATGAAGTTAGTCCATGAGAAAATGTAATCTCCTCCAAACACCATTCCAATATACGTCACTAATATATTCTGCAGAAACACACAAGTCGTTAACAAAAAGCAGGAGAAACTATATCTTTGTATGCTTAAGATAAAAACACTCTTACTTTTAGGCAGCCGACGATAGTAGTAGTTAGCGCAGAGTTATACTGAGTGCAAAGTACAGTGGAGTACATTAAAACGAACCTGAAAATGAAGATTGTCAGAAATATTCAAAAATACAGTAGCAACATTTAAGTATTTATGGATTAAGCTAAAACTTACATAAAAAAGGTCATAAGGTTATTATACGAAGCTACTGATGTACTTCTACATGTAAAATGTAAAGTCATCACACTTAGCTTGTCTACTCCGAGGTAAATACTGTTACATAGAAAGTATGTTGAATTCACCATTAACCAATGAACACTCTTCTAATGTAGCATTCTTATGGTTTTTCTTTTTATCATTTAAATAATTATGTTTTTTTTTTGCATGTGTAAAGTTGTCCACACTGGCAAAATTTTCAGCAGAATTTCGAACTCTGGACGCCTTCATTCTTCATATCACTATGCAAGAGGAAACTATGCAGAAAAAACATTAATTTGTTGTGCATTCACTAGCCAATCAATTAAAATATACGATCAGGAGCTCAAAGTACTTCTGAAATCAAATTCAATATAATAATAAAAAAAAAAATTCCCTCAGCATTTAAATGTGATCTTGCATCTGTGCAGAACACAGTAGTGGTAGTCATCTGCTAGCGTTTGAATTTCTATGATTGATGGAGTCTTATCTTTTGGTGATATCATTTATTCAGTTTTTATGACAATTAAATTACAAACTAACAAAACTAAATAAACACATGAATGCCACTAAGCGTATTTAAATTGCATTAACTTTGACCACCCTAGTATTAACCAAATACAAAGTTTCTATTTTAACTTACCCCATTAGACAAGAGAGAATGAATTGACCTATAAAAAGCGCATCTGTCCAGCCTTCATATTCAAAAGCCTAAAGGGAAGAAAAAAATATTTAGTGATGAATGGAAGGACAAACTTAAAGGAAATAATTGACTAGAGATCCTTCAATAACACAAAGGAGAAATTAGCTTAGTTAATCATTAAACTTCAGTTATGGAACTGTTTATAAGTGAATTTGTAGGTCAAGCTCTTATAAAAAGTCACACATAACACAGAGGACTTTCTACATTTTTTCATAGGTTGAAACTGCAAAGAATTACTTGCATGGTGAGTAAAAAACAACAAATCCCTTCAACCAGTCTAAAAAAAAAAAAGGTGAAGAGCTCACCTAAAAGGAATATACCTAACTCCGTAAGCTACTACATTCACTCTGCTAGTTACGCTGACTGGTATAATGGCACCTTTGTGCAAGAAACACACTGCCTCCTGTCCTCTCTCCTTCCTGAGGCAGCGCCTGCCAAATAAACTGGGCCTCCCTGTGAACACACTGAGCTAAATAAAATGAGGCATTCATGGAGCAGGGCCCTGTCATCCTAACCTCCCAAACAACTGAGCCTTGTGCTCACGCTGCTTTTTCAAAAAGACCAGGATGCAGCACACTTTTTGACTAAGAAAAGGCAGTTATTTTTTTTATGGGAAAATCGTTCAGGCAGGAACAGACATGCTGAAATGGGTGTCAATCAGCTTGCTATGATTTCAAGAGAATTTATGACAAGCGCGCAGTCCTTCCAATCGGCTAATGGTGTGTGTTCTCTGGCAATGTGAGCTCACTGCAGCCGAGCAGATGGTGTGTTTGTGGTTGCCAGATCATCGGTGGGTATGAGGTCTTGTTGAGAGATGGACTCTTAGAAGTGACTAGAATCATGGGGGTTATTTAAGGTCTGGCATGTAAACACAATATATTATATATAACTGGGCATTAACAAACTATCTGCTGTATGTGTGCAACTGCTTTTATTGTTATTCAAGAAACACATTTTTATTAATGAACCAATATCCATCAATAGAAAAAATAAACATGTTTAAAATGTTTACAAATAAATATAAGATGTTATATACAAAGGATCAATCCAAAGCCATCTCAATCATTAGAGAACACTATATATAAATTAAAATGTTTAAAATAAATTAGTGAAAACTATTTAAAAAATTATAAATATGTATATGCATTCTGAGAAACAAAAGAAAAATACAATAAAATAAATAATAAAAAAAAAAAAAAAAAAAAAAAAAAACACTTACCTTATCCATATCTCCTGTGACATGTGCTAATAGCAGTGTTGGAAGAATCATAAATAAAGCATTGTAATAGAGCAGGCCATACTTTCCCAGCTCCTATAAGACAAAAAAATAAAAAGAGACAGTAAAGCCATGTCATGATTTCTTCTTCTCTCGCACCCTCTACACTAGCTGCTCTTTTTCTAACAGAGAAACAGATGGTATCCAAAAATCTGAAGTGAGCATAGGCTTTAACAGGCTGTAAATGTTGACGTTGTCAGTGCTTTAGATAAATCTGTACACATAGTCCACATTCTTCAATGAAAACTGAAGCAGCTATAAAACTGCTCTCTCTTGAGGCCTCAAATAGAACACACATGACTTCTTTTTTCAATCCAAGCCAGTGGTGTAATGCAATAAACACGGCTCATGTTGCCAGCACTCTCTGTTTCATCAAATACAAGCACAGGCATATCTTCTAAATATATTGAAACTGAAGCGGTCCTTGAAATGTTAGAACATGCATATGTGAACAACTTTTGCTCAGACTGGCTGCAGTAAAAATGAAGATGTGAAAGCACCCAAAAAAAAAAAAACAGTTACGTAAAACATCAGTTCTCAAAAATAGTGAGTGGGTTGGCAAGATAAAAAGGCTTTTTAACTCAAAGATGGACAAAATAACTCTGAACAACAAATTAAGCCAGCATGGATAGGTTTCCAAGAAAAACCCTCATCCTTATGAACAAAACGATGCAAAGAGAAATTTATGTTATGAATTATTCCATGACATTTTCATTAAACAAAAACCATATCTAGGAATTCGCAAAACTTAGTGATCCAGGGGGAGTTGCTTCATTTTTGTGCAAGCATCGGAAAGCAGTATATCTCAATTAATGACTTCAGAGAACAGCTGCTGCTTAAGGGAGCATTCAAGGTATTTTGAGTAATCTCGATCATGAATGTGTTTCTTTCCTTACCTTAGAGTCAAGTTTCTGTTTCACAAAAGCTCCATTGGCAGCAGTTAAGACATCGTTCATTAAAATGAACACATACCCTTGCAGGTCAAAAGCCAAGTCAGCGCTGCACAAGAAATATAAGGGAGCTGATCAAACACTGTAAAAAACATATGTGATTGTATGTTTGCAGACACGGTTGGAGTCTTTTTCTCATACTCTACGAGTAAGATAGTGATGTGTAATGTGCAATTAACCTCTATGTTGAAAGACTCTATAAAGCAGTGAATAATTGGCATGTTCTTCAAGTAAGATAAGGCTGAAATTTATTGGACTTTGAATTATATCAAACAATGAGTCATTGAAAATGTTTACCTTGCGGCAACAAAGGCCCCTAGAATCATAGTAAATACTGTCAGCTGAACTGGCCGGGAGAATTTCTTCCTGGAATGGGGGACATAACCAGTGACATTTTTATCATAATATTATTAATTAGATATAAGCTATCAGAGACACTGTAGTAATTGGAGAACTTTCACTCACTTTAACAAGAAACCCTCCGCCAGCATTGTGAAGAGAATAGAAAACCTCCTCAATACTGTAAACATTGGCAGGCTGAAGGAAGCAAAAAGCACATAATTAGACAAATACGTAAAATACAAAACAAGGCAGATGTATTATGTAATATTTAAAGATGTTATGTGCTGGATCATACTTAAGTCTTTTTGTCCCAAAGAGTCCTGTTATTTGATTTCCAACATATAGAAGAGGTAGCGGAAATGTCTGAAATTTCAAGGTAGGTAGGTATTGACAAGGCATAACAAGAAAGTTGTAAGCAACACTTACAAAGCTGCATTGTTTTGCAGGCCCATGTGGGTATCTTTTCCCATGTCAACAAAAAAAAAAGACTTGCACATGTATTCTTTGGGGAAAGAACACGTGAAAACACGCACGAGTTTAAAGAGCCAGCATTCCTCACCTTTCTAGGTATGCTACCATCAAATTCTGGAAAGGTGATCACCCGGAGAGCCTTTCCCACCCGTAACACAACAACTGTTGCCAGCATCTGCAAAGCAAAGTCAAGATATGCACATGCTCTGCTCTGTATCATAATGTGTAGAGCCCAAAGTATGGAAAGTGAAAAAATTATATTTTTATCTGACAAAATAAAACTGACCTGACCAATGCCAACACATATCGAAGAGGGGAACCTGTTTGGGAAGACTGCTTTTTTTAGCGAAGACTGAAAGAACAACGTTTTGTTTGCATGCTGCTTCCATTATAATTACATTTGAAAGCGATCATAAAATAAACCGTCATATGCAATGAAGTGTTGATTGTGAATTATTATTCTAAATCAGTGACTCACTTCAGTCCATACAAAACTCATTTATTTTACAATTACACTTATTACATGACAATTTTTAGACTTCTTGCATTTAAAAGAAAGAAAAAAAGGCAAATTCTGGATCATCATCATTTTAAATAGTTTGAACCAGGTAGTGACTCACTAGGTTTACAAAAAATGGGGTGTGGTGGTACCAAAGAAACTTTACAGAAAGGGTAACAACATTATACTTGATATAAACCGTAGTAATGAATGAATACAATATTTATGTACCATTGTATTTACATTATAACGTTACTGCAAGGAACTTTAAAAAATACTAGTATCAATATGACACATATCTATAAACCATGGTTTTAGCACGATAAGTCCCTAAATGCATTGCACTAACATTGCACGTTTTGTTTTTAAAACAACTAGCTTCGGTCTCACATTGCATGTTTAAATCAGCCTTGTTGTGATCTCAATGGAGATCAGTGTCCTTCTGCACCAGACTGATACGTCTGCAATAACTAAGTTTCCAATTATGCCAAGTATTCTGCATCTAGAGACAGTCAAGCGCTTGGAAAACACTGAGTATGTAACTCCAGTAAAAAGTATTCTTACCTGTAATTGGTCAGGACACTCTTGTTCACTACAATTATAAGGAAAGAGCTGACTCCATAAAAGGCCGCTGCTAAAAGTTTGAGGAGTACCGTTAACGTTTGGTCCGCCATCCCAGCCGCTTCATTCCTTGGCTCACATTGCTTCATTCTGAACGCAGCGCCTTTCTTCCTCCCCACGTTGACGCCTCTGAACGTCCGCCATGTTTACAGAGCTACGTATGCTGTGACGACAAAGGATCTAATTTACATACGTCAGTGCGGTGCTCTCTGTCGCCACCTTGCGGCAGCGGACTGCAAGATATTTATCCACAGATAGACATAACACCATACCATACAGAATATTGTTTTACCTTTAATTCACTTCTTTAACATTGTCCATTAGCATGATTTTGATACACTAACCGTTAACATGGTATTTGTAGTAAAACTGTGGTTATACAAATGGTAATCAATACGCCAGGAAAAAATGGTTAGGGCTTTTACTACAAGCCATGGTTAATTTTCGTAAGGGATAGCATAGCAGATCCAGTTAAATGAAATACAGCAGAATCTCCCTGTAATTTGTTCATTTATTCATTCCTCTCTTGCTTCATTCCTTCCTCCCTTCATTCTGTTGTGGAGAACCTGCAGTGCTCCCACGGGTGCTTTTATTTTGTCCTGGAGGACAAGTGCTGCTCCTCGGATGGAAGATGAGATGGGTGCAATAAACTGAAGAGTTTGTAAGTGATGGGAACAAACCCTTACCATTTCTTTGTATCACAGCTGAATGCAATAATAATAATAAAAAAAAGTTAATGATTGTATGATGACACAGCCTAAGATTTCCCACGAATGAAAAAAATTAACATGGCGTTATGATGAAGTTATTGAAAGAAGGAAATAGTTTCAGAAATGTAATTTTTTTTTCATCTTAACGTAAAACAAGCACTGTAGAACATCAACGGTTGCCGCACTAGGAGCCATAACTAGATTCCTTTCATGTTTTGCTGTATTGGAATATTAGCCCCAATCGAATTTGATTAACTAAAATAGCACCTTGGAAGACCACGCCCCCTTTCAGACTCAAATAGCAAAGTTAAGCATTGCTACTGTATGTGACCAATACGATAAGTTACACAAGTATATTTGTAACAATAGCCAACATTACATTGAATGCCAAAAATCATTAGGATATTAAATAAAGATCATGTTCCATGATCATGTTCATGAATATTCATTTTGTAAATGTCTTACCGTAAATAGGCTAGCCTATAGGCTATCAAAGCTAGATTTTTTTATTAATAATATGCATTTCTAAGAACTTCATTTGGACAACTTTAAAGGCGATTTTATCAATATTTTATTTATTTTTTACATTTTTTTAAATCATTTTTTGCACCCTCAGATTCCAGATTCAAATAGTTGTATCTCAGCCAAATATTGTCCTATCCTAACGAATACATCAATGGAAGGCTTATTTACTCTTTCAGATTATGCATAAATCTCAATAAATAATAATAAAATGACCCTTATTTTGTGGTCCAGGTTCATATATAGCCTATACTTCTTATCTTTGGGTTATTAGGCTATGTTTATAGTGCTGTTATTACATTTATTTGATTTTGTTTTGTTTTGTGTAGTGTGGAAATTAAATAAAAACAAAAACAAAAACACACAGGCTAAAAATATTATAGGCGTAGTTTCATTAAAATTGTGAAAATATAAAACAACGATTTTTAGCCCACATTTGATACCACCAAATAATAGTTTTAAACAGGCATTCATTCATTTTCAAAGTAGATTAACAGTTCACAGAAGTTCAAAGGTGCTGACTGTTTGAAAAAAAAAAAATGAATTGAGGTCACAAGACCACATTTTGTGCACGCTTGATATTTTTATCATACAAAATGAGGACAGACATATGATTGTTTCTTTTAAACTTTCTCTTTGATGTTATTTTTAAAGTGATATCCGATAAATCATCCATTTAATAATATGCATTTTGTATATATGAATCTTTCTCATGACTTCACGTGATCCTAAAGTAGTCTAACAGAGGCACATTAAAGACAGAAGACTCCTGAAATGAAGTCATATCATAGGTCAGCAACTGTGCAATCAAATGTTTTGAAGTGACAAATGATAATATAAGGTGATTTTTGCAAATATAACACACAAAAATGTGTCTCTTTTCATATTCACAAAAGAAAAAAGTTATTAAGGTATATTTATAAAGTTTAACACACAAAATAATGAGATATTTTAAAAAGTCTTTCTTTCTTTCCTCCTTTCTGTATTTATTAAATACTTGCGGTCTGTCTTTGTGGTTTAGTGTGCCAGTTTCACACAAACTGTAATTGTGGGACTGACACTAACCTCATTGTTTTCTTTTGTATTGTTCGTTTTTCAGTTTCCACACCTTTACGGTAAATAACTCCATCTCGCTGTTGGTGAAGAGTTTGCTTTTAGTCTTTATTATTATTATAATTATTATAAACGCCTCTGCTTATTAATTTACTGTTATTAGTTTATTCTTTGTATTACTCTGCATCTCAGATTCATCTTATCTATGTCAGTGGGTTTTCCCCAGAAACACTTTGAAGATGAAGATGGAAAGAAAGTTTAAATGAGATCAAAAATCTGGGGCAGACAGGAAGGCTGTTCTGTGGTGTTATTTTCACACGCTAAGCACATGTAACAGGGATCGTGTGAGGAGAACATGGGTAATTCAGTTTTATTTTGTTGTTCCAGAGCCTCACATTTTTAGCTATGAATAAGTATATATTTTTTATATCAACCGATCTTGTTTGGGTGTAAAATGTATGTTTAATGAGAGGGCTTCATGAGGAAGATTTACTGAGTTAATGAGCGTTGTTCTCTTTTATCTCCACTGGTTTTCACATCCCTCTAATATCAAACGTGCCTTTGTTATGTGAAGTTGTCCGCACTGTGGATCAAGCTAGTGAAAACCTATGATGGAAACAGGAGAGGAGAAATCGCTGTTTAAGAAGTGCATAAGGACAGGTTTGTCTGGTTTTCTGTTTTTCTGTGACACATCTACTTCTATATATTTTTCAGTTTTATATGCGAATCATTCTTTAATTAATGACTTTAAAGTTAATGTGACATCAGCATATTTAATTTTATATATGCTGTGCTAGTAGTGTAAGTGTGATCACAGTTATTGACTGTTGATGACTAAAAAGGTGGTTTAATATGCACATAGAAACACACTTCAGAGTTTCATAACAGGCATAAATACCACAGATCTAGGTCATTGCCCTTCAAAAGAGCAAGGCAACTCTGAGAAAACAGAGTTGACATAGAAAAGATTGGGCTTGTAACATTAAGTATCGCTCATGAGAATGCTGACTATTTGCACAGTTCGCAAGCTTATCATTTTCTGGTAACATTCTACCTTGGTGGTTTTTTAATGCCTTTGATATGCGTGCAAAAGTGTGACCTGTTTTCTGTGACACCTTTAAGGAGGGATGATGGTAGGGAAGGCAACCCACTTTTTGTTCTGACTAGATGCTGGTTTGCTTCATGCAAATGCATTTGAGAGAACAGAGAAGACAGGAGAAGAGGCTTAAGGACTAGGCATGAAGTGTGGAGAAAAATATTCACTGATCATCACAGAGACACAGAACAAGAGCGGCATGAAATGGATTTTTACATCAGAGTCTGGCAGGTGGTCTTTCTTCTCCTTTTCAGCGGCAAATTCAGCGGTGAGTAAAGTCACTGTGATTATATTTGTTTGACATTAGAATGTTTTTAAATGAACAGTGTTTCTCTTTCTGTTTAGACTGCTACAGAGTCAGTTGTGTTGGAAAGCTGATAGTAGATTCAGATGTTATCCACCTGGGCTCCAACCTGACTGTAGGCTGCCAGTCAAACACCGTGCACTGTGGGAGACACTTTGCCATAGTCTTCAATGGAGAGACCATTTTCCAAACTATTAATTGCTCTGTAATAAAAACACAGATAGTCATCACTCAGCCCAGTTTTTGGCTACTCTGCAAGGTGAAGGAAGGAGACACATGGCACACTGTTTGCGGCCAAGATTTCAAGGCTGGCTGTAAGTTCATATGTTACCTGTATTCCAACGCTTTGCTTCATAGATGCAAGAACAATATATTACCATGTTAAAATCTCTGGTTTTATTCAGGTAAAACTCAATCTGACTCAATTTGAAGGGATAAATAGCTTAAGAACATTTGTTCATGATTAACAGATCATTTACATGAAATATTAATACATATAAAATGTATGAATCAAAATTCTCTGATATTTGTGATACCGTTAATACCCCACATGTTTCTTGTTTGGCAAACAATACTAATAAGTTAACCAGATTTTGATTACAAATATCCAGCTATTAATTACTTTTCTGCTTTAGACCCTCCAGGTAAACCGAAATTCAGCTGCGTCACATACCAAGATTCAGAGTATGTCAACTGCTCTTTAGCGGCTACAACTGAGACATATTTACTTACCAATTTTATAGTGACATTTCGGTAAGTTTGTCAAATTTTCTTATTTTAACAGTTTGATAACATCAAGGTGCTGTATCATATATCCTATTTTTTCAAATTTAGAGTTAAAGATCAAAATAGACTTTCTTGTGTTTAATCTTTCATTAATGTCTTTCTTCCATGCAAAGCAATAGCACATCCCAGATTCTCCAGTATGTCATGAACAAGGACGGCCAGGTCTCTATTGCCCGATCGCTGTTTGTTGAGAACATGACATATGAAGTTCATGTGAGAGGTCACAATGCATTAGGAGAGTCACACTCTACTTTCAACTTCTCCATCTGGGACATTGGTAGGAGACTAAATGACACACACTTACTAATTTCTGAAGCGCCTTTTCATTTTGCTCATATCACAAGCTCTTGATTTTTTTTATCTTATTCTGTCACTAAGTGAAAGTGGTATGAATTTTGACGTACCAAAATGTGCATAGATATGTGTGTTCAGCTGAATCGTGTGTTTATTTTTTGACATTGTTTTTGTTCAGTAATTCCAAGCACTCCAGATATAACACGAGTTGTGTTTGAAAATGGAACTCTCTCTCCTAAAATATGCTGGAATGACTCAGAAGATATTTCGAAACCAATTTTGAGGTTCAGAGAAGCACGTGATAACCAGGACTGGGTGAGAGTCAAATACTGATTTCTTAAATATAAAATGATTTGTGAAAAAATGTATTCTGGTTAAATAGTTTAATAAATAGTTTAGGTTAATAGCTGATCCAAAAATGAATATTTGCTGAGAATTTACACACCCTCAGGCTATCCAAGATGGAGATGAGTTTGTTTCTTCATAGGAACATTAGGTTTGGAAAAGACTAACATTACACACAATCTAAAAAATAAAGGTACTTCACGATCCTGTGTTTTTGTCTAAATGGTTCCATAAAGAACCTTTAATATCTGATTAAGAAACTTTCTGTTTCACAAAAGGTTATTTGTGGCAAAATAAGGTTCTTCAGATTATTAAAAGGTAAGAAAGAGATGGTTCTTTAAAGAACCTTTGATTGAATAGGTCTTTGTGGAACCAAAAATTGTTTTTCTATGGCATCGCTGTGATTAACCTTTTAAGCACCTTTATTTTTAAGAGTGTAACTTGCTCTTCTGCATAGAATAGGTGAGGTCAGAATGAAAGTTCATACAGCTGATAAAATCACAATAATCCAACAATACTTCGACTTTAGTCAGTCAATGAATTATTGCCTTGTGAAGTGAAAAGCTGTGTGTTTGTAAGAAACAAATTCATCATTAAAGCAGTATAATCTTAAACCGCCATTCCCATAATACATAAAAACACTTCCTGCAGTGAAAAAGTTCATTCAGTGTTGTTCTCTCACATCAAAATCTACCAAAATATTTGTTTAAAACTAGTTTTGGACTGTGTTGTGTATATTTCTCCATTGATTCAGACAAGATGAGAGGAAATACTATAGATAGAAGACTCATATTTTAGCTAGAAGCAATGGCTTAAAGTTAAAAGCATCTTGATGATGGATATGTTTCTTACAAATATGCAGCTTTTTGCTTCACATGACATTAATGAATTAATGAACTCTCATTCTGACGGCACCCATTCACTGCAGAGCATCCGTTGGTCAGTGATGCAATGCTCCAAATCCCTAAATCTGTTCTGATGAAGAAAAAACTGATCTATATCTTGAATGTCCTGAGATATTTTTGCTGTCGTTTTTGATCAGGGCCAGGGAAGTGTGAAGAAGCTCCAAGCTGGATGTATTTTGATGCAGGAAGCCTTAGAACCATTGACACGCTATCAGTTTGAGCTGAGAGTGTGTGTTACTTCAACGAACTGTAGCATGTGGAGTCAGCCCTTCAATATAACCAGCCCAGGAATTGGTAATTCCTTTTTATTCACATTAGTTTAGTCGATGTGTTTTATCAGCATATTGTTTTGACAAATGTGGTTTTATATGTTGTAGTACCCTCACACAAGCTTGATGTGTGGAGAGTCATCAGCAGTTCTAGTACTCAGGGAGCTCTGAATGTCACAGTGTTATGGAAGGTAAGAGCACCACCTACTGGACAAAATAAAGCAAAGATTTCAAACAAAGGAGAAACTATACACATAGTATACTTAACATAAATCACTTTAAAACAGTTTGGGGTTGGTACGAGTTTTATATGTTTTTTAAATAATTTGGCACTCGAGCAGCTGATTATTGTTAGTATCATTAAAAAATAAACAGACACTTTACTGGTCTGAAATATTAGTGCCATTCACAGAAGTATAGCTTTCTTTTAATCAGTCTTTTGAATGCATCTATTCTGTGAGTGAAAAAAATACTTAGCATTCATTGATATGACACAATAGCATAAAAGATTACTTTAGCAAGTACTTACTCATTAAATCTATAGGACAGTCCCGTGTACACTGTCCAGACGTGTGATCTCTCACGGTTCTTCTACTTGTTTCTTGGTTTAGCAGCCCACATTAATTCATGCACTCCAAGTACTATCTGTCATATAAAATTCATTATTTATTCACCTTCATGTTGTCCTAAAATAAAGCTTCTATATTTGAATAAATGGTTCTATGAAGAACCTTTAACATCTATGAAATCTTTCCAGTGGACAAAGGTGGAAAAAGGTTCTTATCAAATTATCAAAATGTCCTAGAAAATGGTTATTTTAGGAAACAATTACTGAATGATTGTTTGGGGAACCTACAATGGTTCTTTTATGGCATTACTTCCAAAACCATTGGAACCATAATTGAAAAAAAAGTGCATATCACTTTCTTTCTGTGGAGCATTAAATATTAGTCTGTATTCCAGGTGTTTTGGAGAGTCATGATAGATTTATGGGAGGAACGGACAGAATAATAAAGGGAAAATTCTCTCACCAATTACTTCCGCTTAAGCTGACTTTCTTTCTTCTGTGGAACACAAATTGAGATTTTTATAAAAGCATCCATAATATGCCAAGTGGTCATAGTTGGTGCTAAAAAAAAAAAAAAAAAAAAAAGAAACCTTGACGGTAACACATTTGTTGAATCAGTGTCTGCTGAAGCGAAATGATAGTTGAGTGTAAGAAAAAAAAAATATTTTACTTTTTCTTTTTGTTTATGAACTAGATCAGCCCAGTCTGAGAATGAATCACTTGGTTTAGTTTGTGAAGCACATTTCAGTTCATTGAAAGGACTGACTAAAAATAATGAAATATCATGTCATATGGGGTGGTGGGGGGGGGGGGGGGTCACTATCACAGGCCTTTGCCCTCAACATGAACTCACTTGATTATTTATTTCTCCTTCTTCTTACAGCGCTATACACCAAAGTATTACAGTGGAGATTTGTTACACTATAAGTTATCTTATAAAGAACAAGGCGAGATCCATGAACTGAATTGCCCAGCTCACTTCACTCATCAATCTCTTCAGCTGAACGCAGAAGAAGTTAACGTCAGTGCTGTGACGACAGCAGGCTCCTCCCCACCTGCGTCTGTCAGCTTGATATACACAGGTGAGAGCCTGTTTCTTATTTCATTTAGTTTAGTTTTGCAGTTTTACAGAACGTGTTCATTTACAAGACATCTAAATGAAAACGTTATATTGTTTTCTGTGTGCGTGTGTCACAGGTAAACCAGCCCCCATGATAACACGTTTAGTTCCAGCAGCAGGGGGCAGTGTGCTTCTAGCGTGGGACGTGTCTCATCACAGTGAGGAGGTGAAGGGCATTCTGGGATTTGTAGTGCAGTGGCAACAGAGCCCGATGCACTTAGGATGGAAGAGATTAGGAAAAGACCACAATTTTACATTGCTACAAGGTAAGAGTTTTTCAAAATCTAGTGCTGTTGATAACATATAACATATAAGGATTAAAATAATTAAAAACGCAGCATAACACGTTATGCAGATTAATGTAGCTTTAATTAATGGCGATTATTATTTAAATTTCATTAACCTATAAAGTCCTCAGACAATTCTGAACTTGTTTTTGCAGGTATGCGAGCCGGTGTCCTGTATAACATTTCTTTATATACTGAAGAAGCCAGTGGAGTTTCAAACCCTGCATTTGTTCAGGTTTACGCAAAGGAAGAGAGTAAGTACATGTTTACTATATTTGCAGTTTCTCTCTCTTGCTTGCTTTCTATTGTAACACATTTTGAAAACGTAATGATGATTTTTTTTTGATGAATAGATAGTTTCGAACCTCATGTTTACGTGTTACACTTCATATAAATTCTGATGAGGTGAAGTTTAATTATATCTGACTCATTTAAACTATAAATTTAATGAACATTATTATGATTAGTAATGTCATAGTGCGCTCCCTCTAAATTGCCACAAGAGGGCAGTGACAGACAATTTGTCAGAAAAAAGTCAGTTTATGAGTTTATTAAATACAATAGCATTTAAAAAAGTTAAAGTTTTTCATTTTTTATTAATATTATTATTATTACATGCTGTTTAGTGACTGAAGGGTCACTTGATCTCTTAATCTACCCTCTTAATGTTGTTTTCTTTTTCAGAGCCTCTAGCTGGTCCAGATGTGTCAATTACTAATACAGGGGGTAAAAAGATATTGATTCAATGGGAAGAGCTTAATCAAGATAAACAAAGGGGATTTATTACAAACTACACCATTTACATCCAGAGACATAAAGACAAGATACTTCTTCAGAATCGTGAGTAAAACAGCTGTCTGTGGGTGTGATGAGCTGTGGTTTGTGTCAGTGTGCCCGAGGGGAGGAGTCTCATGGTTTGTCACACAGAATCAGAACTTTAGTTTGTTCCTTAACACCGTCTCAACATAAAAACCAATGCTTTTTTGTTGTTGTTTTTTAACAGCCACCCAGGTGTCTATAACCTCATACCATAAGTGATGCTGAGCACCTTTGTGGGTTTAGCATAGTGGAAAGACTTTACCTGTCTTTGGTTTGAGATTCATCACTCGTCACACACCCACAGTTTGACAGCAGGGTTTTCCACCATTTACTGAAAGAGTTCACATCCTCTTCCAGTAACCCCACTCCCCTACACTTCTACATAAATGGACTAAAACTGATGTTCTGCGTGTTGCACAACTATGACCGCGAAACATTTAGTGTAAATAAGTTAAGGATTTTGGTAGCAACTAACATGGGAACCAGTGTTTAAAAAGGTTTTGTATCTTGTTGCACTGGTGGATTTTTTAAAATCCATAACCAATATCCATGTTTTAAATAAATTCTATACCAGCATAAGCCTAAGCTGCTGGTTTTAGCTGGACTTGCCTGGCCAAGCTTATGTTTAACTGGTTTAAAATGGGAAGCCAAATAATCTACTAGCTTCAACACTTGAAAACCCCATATAAAACCAACCAACAGACCAGCTCAAACCAGATTTTTTATTTTTTAATTTTTTTTGGGCTGTCATACCCTGATGCAGCAACATATGAAACTGAGTATAAAGCAAGCTTTGCCAGCTTGAGAGAGAAGCATAAACCTGCTACAACAATCTGAAAAAAAAAACCTCTTATGTTTTTCTAACCAGCCAGCAACCAGCGTTTTTTATTTTTAAACTCTTATCTTAAACTCACCAAGGCTGCATTTACAGTATTTGAAATGTTAAACCATCATTAAACCAGTCTTCAGTGTCACATGATCCTTCAGAAATTTGTCTAAGATGATAATTTAGTGCTCAAGAAACATGTTTTATTATTATCAGTATTGAAAATGTTGTGCTGCTTAATATTTTTGAGGAAACCATGATAATTTTTTCCAGGATTCTTTCAAAAGAGCAACATTTATTAGAAAAAAAAGAAAGATTAGTTGTGCTATAATTTTATTTAGGGCTGTTGTGCTGTTTTAAAAATTTAGTTAAACTTGATCTATGGCAGGTTGTCTAAGATTGTTGTTGTTGTTGTTTATTGTTGTGTCGAGGTAATATTTTCCAAGTGAAATAAAAAATGTAGAGGTGTTGGAAAAAAGATGTCACTTTTAAAGGGACAGGCCCACCTATTAGTTTGAACTGAAACTGAAAACTATTCATGGATGGGGCTTCATATGCTTAAGATTACTTTCAATTTCTAACATTATAAAATCCTTGTGGTGACGCAAAATTATTAGAGAGTAAAGTGTGGTTTATATGTTAGTGGGCGTTCGTATGCCTTGCCTGATCTTGCTGGGCATCAGTGTATTCACATATTCTCATAAGAGTTTCACTAGAATCTCTCGAGGGCCTCTGTCTTCAGTCTCATTTCTGTATGTTCAAAGTAACAGCTCCGGCTGATGCGAATGAGACCCAGCAGCTATTCTTAACATGTGGCTTTAGGCATGACAGGAAGTAGAGACAACAGCGGAAGGCATGTGGCTGTGTGCAAATGTTTCTGTCTCCAACATAAGCGACTCTAGCCAAGCTGTTAGACAGACAACAGTAATAAAACAAATGTCTGTTATTATCCAGGGGAATAACGGTGTTGTCAAAAAACGCAGAACAGATAAAAACGTACATAACGGCTTTTTGTCAGTGTTAAATATCTCTACGCTGCTGAACCGTTACATGAGCAGTTTAACTTTGATGTTTCATTCTACAGAGTTACCTTAGATCTCTGACCCTTAACCATGAAACCTGGGTCAAATACAAATCGTCAGTCAGCTAACTAGTCATTGCTAAAGTAGCGTCTGAGTGATACAGATGAATGTTTGCTGATTTTCTGCTAAAAGAAACATCCTGCAAACACTCTTGGTTTCTTCATGTTTCATCTGTTCTTGCAGAAACTGTGCCTAACGCATTTCCTAGACGTTTGAGTTGGGAGCTGCAAGGCCTGCAGGAGTGTGTCGATATCCTTGTCTCTGCTTGGAATTCTGCTGGTGAAGGGCCCAAAGGAAAACCTACCACTTGCTGCTGTCACAGCAAAGTATCATACAACACTGGTTCAGACAAGAAAACAGGTGCCTTTCCTTCTGAAATAAATGAGAAAGAACTGAAAAAAGTAGTGTTGGAATGACAAACGTGGATATTTCCATAAAGTCTCTGCATGATCAATAAGTGGGGAAGAGTGTTTGGAAGTACAATATTGGACAAAAAAAGAAAAGTACTGATTTGATGTTGCTGTACTAAAAAATGTGAATTCTTTCATCTTCATTTACTCATCCTCATGTTCCAAAACTGTTAAATGTTCTTTGTCCGTGGAACACAAAAGAAGATATTTCAAAGATTTCGCTTGCATTGAGATCCAAAACAGCACTTTCATTGTATGAATAAAAATAACCTGAGACATGTTTAATGTTTTTTGTGTTCTACTGATGAAAGAAAACCATGCTGTCCTTTTAAGAGAATCAGCATGAGGTTCGGTGCACATTCTGACTAAAATATTACTCATTTTGTAGGGTATGGGTTACAGTCGCATAGCATGCATACATACAAGCACTGAATAACATCCATGCATTATTCATAGAGTATGCACTTATGAAGTCATTTCAAAGATATTAGGAACAGTTGATGCATAATTGTTCCAACAGTATAATATCATGTGTTAATCTTAATGTGCTTAATGTATTTCCAGGTGGAATGATAGCTGGGATTTGTTTGGCTGCTGCTGTTCCTATGGTGATCCTGGCCAACCTGATGTACCTCAAATGTGTGCGGCAAAGGTGACGTGCTGAACTGGGGGGTTTTGATTTTACTAAGTGTCTGCACTTTCATTTGTGCAAAGTAGTTTCACAATGTGGCTCATTCCTACAGTCTTTCATAATGTTACAGTCAGTGTGAATGAAATAAAATTGTGTAAGATATGTGTGACTTAGTGTGTAACTGTTTCACTTATTTCTCAAAAACTTTCTTTTACAGAATGATGAAAATGTGCATGTCCATTGGAGTCTCTTGGATTTTCGAAAATCTACCAAAATTTGATAACAGCAATGCTATAAAACTACTAAAGGTAATGGTGTTTATTTATGCAGGCTCATTTTAGTTTAGTGTTACAATCGACATGCAGTATTATCGGTTTGGAGGCCTTCTCTAAAACCCATGCAAAACAAGTGATCTTGTTATGTGGTTTTGTTAGTAGCTCACAAAGTTGGAGGGGGTTCTAATTCAAAGGTCAGACATGTTGTGTTTAAATAGAAGTACTCTATTTCCACTCCTCTAAAGCATACTGAACTTCAGGAGGCCACAGAAGCTCAACATAACAGCTGAATTTCTGCTGGCATCAATTGTATTTGAGAAAAGCAGCGACTGGACAAGCATACTGAAGCTGTATCCTGTTTGGCATGTGGGCAGGAGGCCTGAAAATGCAACCTTTCAAAAAATACAAAACATTTCATATTTCTTAGAAAAAATTCCGCCAGAATTTCCCCCACTATGAAACACAGTAGCAGAAATGTCAGGGTTATACATGTCCTCAGTATCCGGGGTTGTAAAAAATAGTTAAGAAAAGAGTGAAAAAGCAGACGACACAAGCTTAAACCGTCAATGATTTGATTCACCCAAACAGTGGAATGGAAAAAGTAGAAAGCAGAAATGCGAAAACTTTGTGAACAACCCCTAATAATCTTAATTGTACTTACATTTTTAATTAAATGTAATCAAATTAAATTAAATTAAGATACTTTTGATGAAATCCGAGAGCTTTCTGACCATGTATAGGCAGCAATTGAACCAACGCATTCAAGGAAGAATTGTTGAGTCAAGTTGTTATTTTAGTTTTCTTTGCGCACAAAAAGCATTCTTGTAGCTTCGTAAAATTACGGTTGAATGACTAATGTCACATGGACTATTTTCCCGGCGTCCTTGCTGCCTTTCTGGGCCTGTGATCATTTCAGGTGCATTGCTGTCTGGGGATCAGAAAGCTCTCTGATTTCATCAAAAATATCTTAACATTTGTTTTCCGAAAATGGACAAAGGACTTATAGGTTTGGAATTGCATGAGGGTGAGTAATTAAAGGGTTACTTCATCGAAAAAAAAAAATTATGTCATTAATGATTTAGTTCGAGAGCTTTCTGTCCCTCCATTGAAAGTGTATGTACGGTATACTGTCCATGTCCAGAAAGGTAATAAAACATCATCAAAGTAGTCCATGTGACATCAGAGGGTCCGGTAGAATATTTTGAAGCATCGAAAATACATTTTGGTCTAAAAATAGCAAAAATTCAACTTTATTCAGCATTGTCTTCTCTTCCGTGTCTGTTGTGAGCACGTTCACTGCAGTGTAGTGATATTCGGTTCACGGACTAATCACTTGATGTAACCGGATCTTCTTCAACCAGCCCAGTGAACGCGCTCACAACAGACACGGAAGAGAAGACAATGCTGAATAAAGTTGTAGTTTTTGTTATTTTTATTTATATATGTTATTGTTTATTTTTATCATTTTAAAAGTTTTAAAATTGCTTGTTTTATTTTTGTTATTATTTTTCTTCATAATTATTTTACTTTCTTTTATGTAAAGCACTTTTTGAATTACCATTGTGTACGAAATGTGCTATATAAATAAACTTGCCTTGCCTTGCCTTAATACCATTTTTTTGCTCTCAGGATGACAGTCATGTCCCTTGGGAAGCTCTTCCTGGAGACAATGATCCTCCCTTAACTCCCATTGAGGAAGTCAGTTTATCTTTGGAGAGAAAAGATTCTTATCCAACTGTGCTTCATGTCACTGAAACACCTACAACAAATCTATTTTGTATTGATTCTCCTTATAAACCTCAGCTATTGACAGCTTCACAGAGAAATGAAGACTTCTCTGAGATTACAGATGAGGAGCTAAAGGACGAGGACCAATTCCCTTTCTTGGCGCCGCCATCACATGATGACTTCTGTTGGGATTCATCCTGTATTCCCGTGATACATGGACGTCTTAATAGCTTCTTAGCTATGGATGGAGCGCTGGGCTCTTTGGGCATTCTTGAAGATCTCCTTGCTCCCCCTAAGACAGCTTCCAATAAGGATGGAGAAGTGGAAGAGGATGAGAAGATTGTGGATACAGGAGATATAGACCAGAGCACTTTCACAGGTCAAACTGTACTACCCAATGATCTGGAGAGCTGTCTCAGAGGGCCTGTCTTTAATTCCAGCCCATACTCCCCACAAGAGCTTTGCCATAGTTTTTCAGTTCCAGAAGAGGGTTAGGTACACAAATATCATGCGACAAGAGTACATCTGAACTATATTCGCATGAATGTGATTTGGCCACAAACATATACAGGATCTTATATGACAACATCTTGTACATAAAGCATTACGTTTTTTCAGTGAATTAACAGTGATGATGGACTATTTTCTTTACATTGTCTGGATATATAGTGTGGCTTTAGTCAGATCTAATTCACTGTGTGGTTTCCGCACACTCTGAGGATAGTTTCTAAAGTTTGTACTGTATGTTGCTGACCGATTTATTCATAGTAACTTCTTCTGTTTTGACACAAAAGAAAAGACACATGACACACTGCACTTTTTTCTGCTTAATTGTACTGAATGTGCACTTGTAGTGTACTTCAAATCTTAAAAGTGTATTTGAAAAAAATATACTTGGAGATGATTTTAACTTAATAAAAGGCCACTTAAAGGTGACGTATGTAGCATATGTAATATATGTTTGAAAAACCTTTGCAAATTACTTTAAGATTATACTTATCTTTACAGTATGTTAGAAATTATCTGCTACTTGAAATTAAAGAGTTAATATTTGCTGCAAAAACCTGAGCTAACATTAATTGTCAAGACAAATTTCAGCAAGTTCAGTGTCTCGTAAAGTAGTCAATTAACTATAAAATTAAACAATTATGTTTCTTAACACACTTAAGTACAAAGTACAGTCAAAACAAAAAAATAAAGTGCATACAATATCCTACTTAAGTGGGTGACAAAAGCACTCTTACATTCAACTAATTACATAAAAATTCAATTTAAACCCTAATACAGTTTAATTTAATTGTGATTAAAATGCAATTAAGTGCCGCAAAACATTGCATTTATATCGCACTTAAGTATATTATTTGAAAATATTTATTTTAAGTAAAATTAAGCTAATGTGTACTTCTTTTCAAGGAAAATTAAGATGAAAGGTCATCAGATCAAATAACAATACTGAAGACTAGTAGTTTTAGTTAAGTGTGTGTAGGTACCTGATATTCCCTAGGTTAGGGGGACCAAATGTCCCCAAAAGGATAGTAATGTACATTTTGTTTCCCATGAGGAAACAAGCTTCTAAATCAGTTTGTTTGTGGGAAGTAGGTTTTAGGATTAGGGTAAGGGGATTGAAAATACAGTATAAAAACCATTAGATATGAAAAAAAATTTATATATATATATCAATCAATCAATCACCTTTATTTATATAGTGCTTTAAACAAAATACATTGCGCCAAAGCACTGAACAACATTCATTTGGAAAACAGTGTCTCAATAATGCAAAATGATAGTTAAAGGCAGTTCATCATTGAATTCAGTTATGTAATCTCTGTTCAGTTGAAATAGTGTCTGTTTTAATTTTCAATCAAGTCAATGATATCGCTGTAGATGAAGTGACCCCAACTAAGCAAGCCAGAGGTGACAGCGGCAAGGAACCGAAACTCCATCGGTGACAGAATGGAGAAAAAAACCTTGGGAGAAACCAGGCTCAGTTGGGGGGCCAGTTCTCCTCTGACCAGACGAAACCAGTAGTTCAATTCCAGGCTGCAGCAAAGTCAGATTGTGCAGAAGAATCATCTGTTTCCTGTGGTCTTGTCCTGGTGCTCCTCTGAGACAAGGTCTTTACAGGGGATCTGTATCTGGGGCTCTAGTTGTCCTGGTCTCCGCTGTCTTTCAGGGCAGTAGAGGTCCTTTCTAGGTGCTGATCCACCATCTGGTCTGGATACGTACTGGATCCGGGTGACTGCAGTGACCCTCTGATCTGGACACAGACTGGATCTGGTGGCTACGGTGACCTCGGAACAAGAGAGAAACAGACAAATATTAGCGTAGATGCCATTCTTCTAATGATGTAGAAAGTACGGTGTTATGTGAAGTGTTCCGGTTCCAGTTTACCTAATTAATGCAGCCTAAAAATCCTTTAACGGATTTGGATATTAAAAGCATATTAGTATGTTATGTGTATGCCAGGTTAAAGAGATGGGTCTTTAATCTAGATTTAAACTGCAAGAGTGTGTCTGCCTCCCGAACAATGTTAGGTAGGTTATTCCAGAGTTTAGGCGCCAAATAGGAAAAGGATCTGCCGCCCGCAGTTGATTTTGATATTCTAGGTATTATCAAATTGCCTGAGTTTTGAGAACGTAGCGGACGTAGAGGAGTATAATGTAAAAGGAGCTCATTCAAATACTGAGGTGCTAAACCATTCAGGGCTTTATAAGTAATAAGCAATATTTTAAAATCTATACGATATTTGATAGGGAGCCAGTGCAGTGTGGACAGGACCGGGCTAATATGGTCATACTTCCTGGTTCTAGTAAGAACTCTTGCTGCTGCATTTTGGACTAGCTGTAGTTTGTTTACCAAGCGTGCAGAACAACCACCCAATAAAGCATTACAATAGTCTAACCTTGAAGTCATAAATGCATGGATTAACATTTCTGCATTTGACATTGAGAGCATAGGCCGTAATTTAGATATATTTTTGAGATGGAAAAATGCAGTTTTACAAATGCTAGAAACGTGGCTTTCTAAGGAAAGATTGCGATCAAGTAGCACACCTAGGTTCCACCTAGGTTCCTAACTGATGACGAAGAATTGACAGAGCAACCATCAAGTCTTAGACAGTGTTCTAGGTTATTACAAGTAGAGTTTTTAGGCCCTATGATTAACACCTCTGTTTTTTGAATTTAGCAGTAAGAAATTACTCGTCATCCAATTTTTTATATCGACTATGCATTCCATTAGTTTTTCAAATTGGTGTGTTTCACCGGGCTGCGAGGAAATATAGAGCTGCGTATCATCAGCATAACAGTGAAAGCTAACACCATGTTTCCTGATGATATCTCCCAAGGGTAACATATAAAGCGTGAAGAGTAGCGGCCCTAGAACTGAGCCTTGAGGTACTCCATACTGCACTTGTGATCGATATGATACATCTTCATTCACTGCTACGAACTGATGGCGGTCATATAAGTACGATTTAAACCATGCTAATGCACTTCCACTGATGCCAACAAAGTGTTCAAGTCTATGCAAAAGAATGTTGTGGTCAATTGTGTCAAACGCAGCACTAAGATCCAATAAAACTAATAGAGAGATACACCCACGATCAGATGATAAGAGCAGATCATTTGTAACTCTAAGGAGAGCAGTTTCAGTACTATGATACGGTCTAAAAATATATATATATACATACATACACACTGTATATTCTGTGTGTGTGTGTATGTTTGTATGTATGTATGTTTGTATCTGTGTGTATGTGTGTATGTATCTATGTGCGTGTGTGTGTGTGTGTGTATGTGTGTGTATGTCTATATGTATGTATCTAAGTTTGAGTGATCTCGTGCGTGCATATCATTCTGCTCATGCTCAAAAGGGACTTCCTGAATGTATGCTGGTACACTAAATATAGATTTTAGGAGAAAAGTATGACATTTTAAAGGAACTAATACGTTTCTTACACCGCAACTACAGGTGTTTCAAAGCTCAGTGAACAGGATCCACACCTTTTCAGTACTAGTTTACAGAAATTGTGGTACGTTTGGAGTGTTTATACATTGTAGAGGAAGATTTTCTTGTTTAAAATACAAATCACTTTACAAATTACCTTATCAATGTTTTAACCAACCAATGAATAAAATCTAAAGTATATACATTCTTGCAGTGGGAATGTTTGACACTGTCAGATGCATGATAAAACATTTTAAAAGCATGCAAAACTGAGTTTGACATGTATAACATTGTTAACATGTTATTTATACCATTACCCATGCAGTGAGTCTCATGAGGTTCATTTTGGTTCTGAGTTACACACCATCCTGCTGAGACTGCACCGCAAAGCTGCTTTTAAAACTTCCTGAGAAAGTTCTCATGTCACCCTTAATAATACAGCTCAACATCTCACACGTGAGGAGACGTCATCAACTCATTTGTATAGTACTTCTCTGCACAAACATTCCACTCTATTATTGTGGCACTGAATTATACCTTTCGAGATGATGTGTTGGAACTTTAAGGGTGGGTGGGCAGTCTGACCTTACAAAAGCACCTATTTTGTCCCTTTATGATTATGATCATCCATGTACTGTAACATGAAATAATGTAGTGCTGCCAATAATTGCACCTGATATCAGATGCTTTGGATAAGAGAAGACATCCAATATGCAAGGTTGGGAAAGGTGTTTTTTTGTTGTTGTTTTTTTTTACGATTTCCAAGCCTCTTCATCCTTTACATTTGGAAGACATATACCTTATGTTCTGTTGTGGGGCCCCAGGGACCTCATTAAAAAATTATTTATTTACATCAGTATTATTTAAAGATAGTGCTATTAAATTTCCCAAACAGAACATGAAGGATAATCCAAAACAGAGAGACAAAAAGAGACAAAAACTTAGATATTAAAATAATAATAAATTGTATATGCAGAAACAGGTATAGTTTATTGTTTTCCTTGATTTCTGTTATTGTATTGATGAAATGTTTGTGTATACATTGCTTGTGGATTATATGTTACTTTATTTAATTGTTAAAGTGCGAATGATTGTTATTTGGTTTGGTTGTTCAGTTGATTTTAAGTCAGCACTTCAAGCATCACGGATAATTTCTGTAATGCATTAGTAGATTTTTCTACCCGTCAAACATTAATATTAATTAAACTGACCTAAGGCTTCCTTTGAAAAACAAACGCACGTGTACAATGAACTGTAGCCTAGAAATGCATTTATTTTTACAGAGAGAGAGAGAGAGAGAGAGAGAGAGAGAGAGAGAGAGAGAGAGAGAGGCTATATATATAAATGTAAGGTTTACTTAATTTTTATTCTTCTAGTTGAAATGTTTCAATCTAATAAACATATTTTTAAATGGCTAAAATAATAGCAAAAAAAAATCATTCTATGAGGTTCAGTTATATTAGTAATGTGTCAATAATCAAGTTATAACGTTTATACAGACTTCAAAATGCAATGACCGTTATGTTTACCGTCATCTGTACGTCAGATTACATACATTAATAAAATAATTCCTGACTAATTGTGTGCTCCACTAGGCTATAGAAAGTTCACAAGTTACTGATGTCACGAGCGCTCGTTACTCATTCGAGTTCAGGCAAATCACACAAAGAAGTCGCGCGCTCTCAGTTCTTCAACGAGAGAGGGAGGAGATGCGCGTGATGGCTCTACTGCCACATTAAAACACACAAACAGGACAAATGACCACACCGAACAGTTTTGTCCCATGGGCAGGGGTAAGCATACAGCTACGAAATACACTACCAAATCTTTAAAAGTGATATCTTAACGATGAACCATTCAGGTCTTAAAGTCTCTAAAAACCACGCGACGTGACAAACGCTCCGTTATTGTAGTATAATACGTGTATAATATATAGCCTAGCTTCGTTTGTTGTAGTACACGTTCTTTTCCACCTGCCTATAGATTTACTTGAATTTCTTAATAAGGAAGTAAAATTGGAAGGCAACGCTTAAAATCTAATGGTTGTCCACAGAGGGTCTTGTGAGTTTGTGTGATCTTCAGGACTGAGCTCGATGTCTTCTGAATGTACGTGGTCGGTCCTCGTCATGTTGTGCATCATCCTGGCTACAGGTGCACAAGGAGGTATGACATAATTTTTCAATTTACGGGATTTTCTTTAGGCAGTTTTACGGGCTAGGATTTGATTTGACTTCCAACAAACCACTTTTCCTATTATTTGAATGTCTTGGAAACGTTAAAAAGCATGAATGTAAAGATTTGTTAATATTATTTAATGCTAGTGATCAAAATTAGGCTCAGCAAGATTAAGTCCTGTTGCAAAAAAATTCAAGTTATCTGCGTCATTGTAATTTCTTGATTGTTATTAAAGAAAAAAACGTAGTCTACATCATTTGACGATGTGGTGTAAATGACACGTGATACCCTGATACCATGACTCTTAAAAGAAAATGCCAGAATTGTGTGGTTTGTATGTTTATTGAATGTTGGATAATGTTATTGTACAAATAAAATAGGCCTAAAAGAGAGTCCTTAAAACTGTCTATAGTTAAAGAAACACCTGTACATTAGATTTTATTTGGTCTAAATATGTATAACATATTATTTAGAACAGTGTGAGAATGTGGATCTGAAACTGGACATGCTAAATTGTGTGGAACATCTGGCTTCTGTGTTCAAATTTGTATTTGAATTTAACACTGTTTTAATTTCGTTTTTACACAGCACCATTAAAAACTAAGGAAGTAAACATATTGCTAGTATGGTGGTAGACAAAATGTAATAATTGAAGAAATGACCATTAATAAACATAATGATTGACTGTTGTAAATACTGGGGCGAAAGATGGAATGTCTATGATGGTTACGACCCTGGTGCAAATATCTAACCTGATCTCATGAATGTGCGTTTCAATTGGCATGCATATTATACTCAGTTGGTAGGTTTAGGGTTGTGGGGTAGGTGCATATTATATGTACACCAAAATGCGTATGATATGCACACCAACCAAGTGTGTGTCAAATGCACACAAAAACTGCAAATTATATGCACATCAATACATGCATATTGTATGCATGCTAAAGACAGTTTCTGCATATAAATAGCACATAAAATACAAAACAAATAGTGCCATTAAAATGTATTTTCATGAGTATATGCTCATATCCTGCGCTATCCTGTAATGACATTTCTTTGTTGCTTCCTCTGTATTTATGCTTCTTGCAGGAACAGTGTGCACTGTAAAGTCAAGCAAAGGTGAAAATGTCCTCTTAGGATCCAGTTTCACCTTCTCCTGCATCTTTAAAAAACAATGCACCAAACTAATGTTTTGGAACAGGACACAAATTAAATATAAACAATTCCACAATTCAAGTGAAGTGTCCGCGGATGTTGAAAATTTAACAGCGCCAGGCACCTTCAGCTGCAATTGTAAGGAGGAGCGCTCAGAACCATGTGGAATTGACATCAAAACGGGATGTAAGATTGTTAACTTTCTATAACATGTCTTTTTTTCAGGGTTCCCACACTAAATTTCTATGGTGACTTTGCATTTTCCAAGTTATTCTCAGTTCCGAAATCAACTGAAATGCAGTCTTTATATAAAGATGATATCCTCATTTTAAATAATTGGATAAGTCTTGGAGGTTTACTGTTTCAAAGGTGTGCTAACCCTGTCTTATATTATGCCACATTATTCAACCTAGCTAGAAATATGGCTTTTAGAGATGCAAAATAAAGACAACTAGTTTTAGTGTCAAATAAAATGGCTGAAACTAATTAAATGAAACTAATTACATAGTTTCTTTGCAGAGACTTTGAAGAAGTGAAATTTCATGCATGACACAGTCATGTGCTTCTTTTTCAGACCCTCCAGATGTTCCACAAAATCTGACCTGTGTTCAGAAAATGAAATCTGGCAATGTCAGTTGCATTTGGACAACAGGAAAGGGGACCATAATCAACACCACATGTCAGTTACGGTTAGTCAAATCAGCTTTCTTTTCGTTTACAGGTCACATGATGTAACCCAATGCAGAGACATATGTAAACGTCTCATTAATTGTGTCACTTGATGTTTTCCCTGTGCTTTTATAGGGTTAAAAATGGCCTGCATCTAGCCTATGAGAGTACTATGAACTCTACAGGATTTTGTCACTCCAGCTTCCCCATCAAAAACTTAATGTCACAGCTCATCGTATCACTTAATGTCTCTAATAGCCTGGGCTCAAAAACCTCAGGCCCCCACACCATCATCCTCAGCAATATAGGTAAATACATTTCAGAACTCATCGTTTCAAACATCTAAAAGAGTGAAGCCGTTCAGTTGAATCCACTGTTTGGGATAAGTTATGCTTAATATGGATGACTGAATTGATGTTCGCAAAGTCTTTTTGCTGTTTCTTTTTTAGTGCACTCTGCATTTGCGGCATCCTTAAAAAAGAAAACTTATATGACAAGCAGTTTTTCTGTCCATGCCAAAAGCAGAAATACTGCATGATGCAAATCAAAGCCAATCAGTAAAGTGTGTAGGCGAGATTTCGTTCTTGCAAAATACCAAAGAAGTGGTTCTTAACCATTTAAAACTATTTATACCTGCTCAATTATTTAAGAGCTATGCATGACTAATATATATATATTATAAATTATAAAAATTATAAAATTGCTTATGATTTTTTACAAATTTTTACTTCTAGGTCTGGGGATACCACATTTTTTAAATGAGGCTCCCTCACATATCCAGGCTTTCCAAGACCATGAAAATCATGAAATGTCTTATTTTAAAAAAAATAAGAGAGCCACTGCACCAAAACGAGATCAAAAACTCAGTTTATCACCTTTCGCTGTCCATGTTACAGAAAAAATCTAATAAAATAAGATAGACAAATTGTTTTGCTATTTATGACAAAAACTATCCACACTGAAGATGTATATAGCTTCTATATGTTGTGCTTGGTTAGCAAAAAGTGTTGTGTGTGTAGGGGCATTCCAAAGAATAAAAATAAGGTCAGTTTGATAGAATTGGTGGTTTTTACACCATCCAACTTGTTGACGTTATTAGAAGGGAAAGCTGCAGCAAAATATCTTGTCTTGATTTAATCTAAAACCCAAAAGAATTGGATATCATTTCAGCTGTAGAATAATGTGGACTGAAAACTATGCATTTCTTCTCTGTTTATTTACAGTAAAACCCTCAAATCCTGAAATCGTTAATGTGAGCTGCTCTGCTCGATGGTGCAACCTACACACAGACAATCACAGCTTGAATGTGGTTGAAATTAAATACGGAGCAGTAAATGGGACCTGCAACACCCTCCAGGTAAAGCTTCTGATTGAAAAATTGTGGTTGAATTGTTCAGTTACAATCAGATTGAAGTGGTATACAGACCCAAAAACACTTATCTGTACCTGCAGACCTATCAGTCATCTGTCTTAGTAAAGCGGATAAATAAAAATGCAGAATTGCATAGTCGATTCATGATGACACAGACAAAACCCACAAAACCTCATAGATTAGTTCGGTCGTCAAACCACAAGCCCTCCGTGATGACTCAAACCTGGAATACGAAATGTCAAGAAAGGGGTTTTTCTCAATCCTTATCGTTAGGAAATTGAACCGCTGACTGCTGCTGTTCCCACAAAGAACGTCTTGATGTGTCTTTATCAATAACATGGTTTCAGTAACTATACCATACAGCACAGGACAACCAGCTATGCAGGAAATATTGTCATTGTAATGAAGAAATATATTTAGAGATCCAAAAATGGTCGATGCTTTCCACTGGTGAAAGTGCTTCTGCCATTTGCGTGCGTAAAGGGATAGTTCAAACACAATGAACGTTTGTCATCATTTACTCACTCTTGTGTCCTTGGAACATAAACGGGGAAATTCTGAATGCTGTTTGGCATCAGTTGACATCAAACAGTGTGTGATTCATTCATAGATGGCATGTTGTGTTTGACTGTGAATGAAGACGTACATATAATCAAAAGTGTTCTTTTAAACTTTTGATTTCATCAAAGAGTCCTGAAAAAATGTATCAGTTTCTATACAAATATTAAGCAGCGCAACCATTTAAAATTTTAAAACATTACTTTTGTTTTAAATTGCTCCATTACTCCATTCCATTTCTTAGAAATGGAAAATAGATGCTTGCATTTTATACATGTTCTCTTTCCTTTACCTTTTAGTACAATTGAATACAATTGGAATGTCAAAGTGTTCAAACACTCATTTAACCAGATCACATTACAATAACATCTAATGTCATAACATTTTAATTTGAACAGACATTTTAACAGTAAACCAGATAAATCTTCATAGTTAAGATATTATATCTGGTGAGAAAACAACACATTATATTATATTGTCTCTGCAGATTAATGCTAAGAGCAGATTGAACATATCCTCACTGCAGCCATATACCATGTACGAGTTCCAGATCAGGAGGAAAATCAACCAGAGTGTAGGTCTGTGGAGTGACTGGAGTCAACCAAAGGCAGAAAGAACCAAAGAAGAAGGTATGAAATATATCATTTGTAAGGACCTTCATTGAGTCACATTTTTTAATTATAGAATTCGGAAGGCGGTTTTCTTGTGTAGTTATTGTGAGCTGCTTATCTTCTCTCTTTTAAAGTCATCAGAAAGCGTAAGAGGGATCAAATGCAAGTAGGTAGTCGTGTGTGTTCTGGAAAGAGTACTTCATAAGTATGATGGTGTTAGATAAACAGACTGTACTGACGTAGGACAGTCACTTTTTTTGTCAGCATGTTCTCAGGTGCTTGAGCTACTATGGCAAAACTAGTTAGAGCAAACTTGAGTGGTGACCGATTAAATTCACTTTTGAAAACCTTTTTAGTGTTACTTGACTTAGATGGAAGCGACTATGGAAAAGTACATTTGGAAACTTTCAAATTTGATGGAAAGCACTGACTTTTGGTGTACTGGTAACTTAAAAAAAATTGTGGAGATTATTTTGGAGAAATACACCCCATGAAGATAATCAACCTTTTTTCTTATTCTCTCTCTCTTAAGCTCCTGATAAGGTGCTTGACGTCTGGTACCTTCATGAACCGAAACATCCACAATCTAACAGCGAGTGTTTTCACATATTTTGGAAGGTACGTAACCCTTCACAAATTAAAATAAATTTTTTATACATGCTACGGACGGGTCGCTACATGATCCCCTCCCCCTGTACTTTACTTTTCAAACAGGCCCTTAAAGGTCAAACCACCACTTAGTGATGGTTTGCTTGTGTGAATTGCATCTTCCTAAACACACTGTTAGTCTGAAACCAAAAGTTAGATGACAGTCAGTTTCAGTTTACAAAAAACCGAGTGGGGGCTTAGAGGAAATGATGGATTTGAGAATTCTCTTTTTTAGAGTCATGTTTGTGCCTCATGTCATTAATGGTTGACTCTGTCAAAGATTATGGTCAGATGCATGCATTCAGACAAATTAAACAGCATAATAAAGACTTTAAAAAAAAAGCTTTTATATTCATGTTCTCTTTGTTTTAGGAACTGAATATATCAGATGCCAAGGGTGAAATTCTGATGTATAATATAAGTGTTCGGGGGCAAACAGGAATGAGGAACCCTATCATCACAGTTCCATCCAGCAGAAATAAGAGAATATGCTGTTCTCATTGTTCTGTGTCGGTGTCGGCAATTAACTCAGTGGGACAGTCTCCTGTCAAATTTATTCATCTGCATTTTCCAGGTAAGCCTGTGGTTTTGAAGTGTTAGCAATGCTGAGCCAAATAACTGTGGTTTAAAAAAGACGCTAAACTCGATGCATATGTGGTCAATACAGCAAGTTAAGTGTGCTTTTTGTGTTTACAGGTCTGGTTTCAGGTTTCCTGTCACACAGGCCATTGAATAATCATAGTGTTGCCCTCTCCTGGCACAAGCCTGCAATTGCAGACACTGAATGTGTGGTGCACTGGTATCCAGTTGGAAATATAGAGGCGATTCAGTGGATAAGAGTGGTGGATTCCACAGCTCACATTACAGGCAAGATTAATTGGATGGAATGAGTTAAGAACAATCAAAATGGTTTGGTTTCCAGACTGCAATGAAAGTAGTTTATCTGCTGTCTATCCAGGTCTGCAGCCTCAAGAATGCTATGAAGTTGCAGTTACTGCTCTGCGATCAACTGGTCCCAAAATGGCATCCATTAAAGGCATCTCCACATGGCAATCAGGTTAATTCTTACTGCTCATTCTGCATTCAATTCAAGTTCAAGTGTTTCTTGACGACAAATCAGCATACTAGAATGGTTTCTGAGGGACCATGTGACACTGATAAATAGAGTAATAGCTGCTTTTCCATTGGGAATAAATAGCATTTTTAATAGCATTTAAAATATATTACATTAGAAAACATAAATATGCATATCAATGAAATATTACTATTATTTTTAAATGTAAATTTAATTAAAAAAAATGTAGCTCTGGTGAGAATATAATTTTCCTTATCATAATCACTGTGTCTTGTATTTCACAGCTCCAGAAGAGGGTCCAGTTCCTAATCTTTTCTCAAAGAACAGCGAGAGCTTGAATGTGACGTGGTCTGAAATCCCTCAAAGGAAGAGAAGAGGCTGTTTGAAAAAATACACTGTCTACTTGATGGACAAGTCGAAGGGAGATATTCACAATTTCAGTAAGGCCTATTTTATTTTAAGGCCATTAAACAACCATTAATTGGTGGATAAATGTTTACAGCTACAATATTCTGTTGGCTCCTAAGATATAAAGAAAAAAAAAACAGCTACTTAACAGTTCTCAATAAACTGAGATATTATGAGTTTTCTGATGTGGTGCTACACTTTGGCTGCAGGTGTAGAGCATCCAAACAGACAGTATGTCATCAGAAGTCTGTCACCAGGACAGTGTTACAACCTGTGGGTTACTGCCTGGACTGATGCTGGGGAGGGACCCAAAGGAAGTGATCTCCCAGTCTGCACACCATCAGACTGTATGTATATATATGTAGATTATAACACTAAAAACAATATTAGTAATCATATGCTGGGTTTTAATCATTTTTAATCTTTAAAAAGTACTTTTGTGTAAAAAAGACCTTGTCCTATTTCAGCTGAGCGAACGCTGTCCCTTGTGATCTTGACTGGTGGAGCAGTACTTTTGGCCTGTCTTATGCTCCTGTGCCTCTGTCAGTTCACCTCCGTCCAGAAAATGTAAGAATCGACGAAATGCTTCCAATACTACAGAAACAAAAAGGCTGTTTTTGTGATTTTAAACACTGCCACGTCTGTTCTTGCTCGATAGATTCATATGCTGTTGCCAGGGTCTGCTGCCTATTATTCCAGATCCAGCAAACAGCAAATGTGCAAAGACATACACTGATGACCAGGTAAATGCACACCCAGACTGTATTTTCAAAACAAGTGCACTATAACTGCATTTATGGGCATCAATGCAAGCTTTAGCATCTAGGTTAAGGGTTAGGTTAACATCTAGTTCCAAAATTATAAAATTATATCATAATTGACTCATTCACTAAGACTTTTTTTCTGCGGAACACAAGAGGACAGTAGAATAATTATAATCCCTTCCACAAACCGGAGCTAAAAAAATCTCATTCATGTGAATTCATAAATTTTAGTCCTTTAGTTTGATTGGCTGAGTGTTCTTGCAAGAGTTTTGGAGCCAGTTGCATGAACTTTCCAGACTAGTCTTACAAGTTAGTCATCATTTAAGTTAGCTACATAATGTCTAATTTGATGACAAAATGTAAGACTGATTACCCCTTGTCTAATTGCTAGTCCAAAACAACACACCCTTCTCCACTCTCCTGCAATGCTACAAGCTTGCAGCGTTAAAGCTCGTTCTTTTAAAAGGTCATGCTATGATGGATCAGAATTCTATTGGCCACACATTAAACTAATTTGCTGGTCAGAGTTCACCCAACCTGCACTTTAAAATGCTTTGAAATGCAAAACTTCTTTGCATGAACTTGTATTTCCAGTCTCCAGTATTCTCATATACATGAATGGAATGAAAAGTGTAGTGTGACCAACCCAAATGCTTAACAAAATTGGTTTGTTTATGCAACTGGCCCCCGATATACAGTCAAATAGCATTGAAACTTTTCATTCTTTGTATCATTGCACTTACTTGGTGCAGTGGTGGGAATTTTTCAGTGGCCCTTTCTTCAGGTTACATCACTATTGAGTGACTTGCTATGAGTGAGTTGTTGAATCGATTACTTTAATGTATAGATCACTCAAAAATGTAGATTATGTCATTAATTACACACCATAATGTCGTTCCACACCAGTAAGACCTTTATTAATTTCGAAACACAGATTAAGATATTTTTGACTAAATGAGAGAGCTTTCTGACCCTCCATAGACAGCAAGGGATCTACCACATTCAATGCCAAGAAAGGTTGTAAGGACATCGATAAAATAGTCCATGTGACATCAGTGGTTCAACTGTAATTTAATGAAGCTACAAGAATACTTTTTGTGCAAAGAGAAAACAAAAATATTGACTTCCATGCTAGTCTTCGATGTGCGTTCACTAGAGTACCGCGGCATACATGTGGTTCTGCTGACGCAGGAACTGGCATTCTAATGTAGAACCCAGGGGCCTCATTTATAAAAATATTGCGCAGAAACCATCCTAAATTTGATCTTGCGATCATATCTCAGAAATGCGTGTGCGTATGTGCAGAATGAGCATACGCACAGAAAACGCTCATATGCCTCCTTCAGATGTGAAATCTATAAATCACAAATGATCTTGAACTTGCGCGCAACTGAATGGTTTCAGGTCTCTGCTTTGTAAACGTCTTCTAATTAATGTCATTAACATATAAAAGATCACCAGTCATCGTCCAATTCTTTAATTTAGAATAGCGAGCCACAAGAAAAGCTAAAATCTCCAAAAACCTGCAGTACTCCAACAAGAAAGAGTGCGTACATCTGCTCAGACACTGACATGATGCAAAGCACTTTTCCACGTCAAAGCCAGGTTTTATAAATGCTGCTGTGGATTTAAGCGTAAGCACACTCTTATATGAAATTTATAAATCACACTTTATAAATGAGGCCCCAGATGCTCTGCGCCTTGTTTTCAAAAACATGTGACTTGTCATTTTTTGCCCAGTCTTACTGATGCCACATGGACTATTTGTATGATGTCTTTACAACCTTTCTGGGCCTTGAATGTGATAGTTGTGTTGCTATCTATAGGGAAAACAATAAAAGTCATGACTTACATCGCATCCAGCTAGCCAACTCTGTCCAAGCTCCATGATCCATATTTATTTATTTATTTTCTTAATTTAAATGTCGTTTGAAAGGATATATTTGTAAAGATAAAATGCACAAGTCACATGCGTATCAAAAGATTACAGAAATAATAGACACACATTTGTCCAGCACCTCACACATATATGGAATTATATTTGCTTCCAAAAAATTAACATAACTTTATAAAACTGAATGTAACTTTTTCAGAAACTATCAAAAATATGCTATTACAAGAGAAGAAAAACTAAAATAACTTTAACAAATAATAACAAATTTAACAGGCTCTTCAAATATGCTTCATTCTTTGTTAATGTTTTTCAAAGATTTGTTTTCTGAATGCATTGCCACAGTTTTCGCTTATACTTAGCAGTTTTTCGTTAGATGTTTTGACACAAACCTCTCGTGGGGGGGGGGCGCTAAACAGTGATCTACTGTGATTGGATAGTGAGATTTTGATGGGCATGTGCTCTCTGACTTGGAAGTACAGACGTCACTCAGTGGCGCGCATATTGGAAAGCTCTCACTGTGATTTGTATTACTAGATATGTAAATAATATTTGACCTTCGATCGTCTCAGTCTGTAAATTTGAGCTCTCAGGAGACATGGACCAGCATCGTCTTCATCCTCCGCTTGTCCTTCAAGGCAGCTTGACGTAAGCTTGTGTTACTAAAGTAAACAATAACATCGATACAAGTTTTATTCGTGTTACAGTGTGCAACAGTGCGTTGTGGGTTATTATTGTCCTTCAGTAACCCACTTTTTCTAGCTGCCTTGAAGGACGAGGTCATTTTACAGACTGAGACGACTGAAGGTCAAATATTATTTACATATTTAGTAATACAAAGCACGATGTACTGCATACAAATCCCCTCAAAGTTTTCTTATCTGGAATAATGCCAGTATTTTGTATAGAAAAAGTATTTATTTTTTCACAATTGGTTTAGTAATGAGTTGTTATTAGTGAGTCAGTTATTTAATAATGATGGAACTTTATTTACATTTACAGACTTTATCTCATGATACAAAATACTTATTACTTTAAAATAATTCAAAGTGCTTACTAAGACCATTCCTTCTGTTGTACATATGTTGTTCAAAAGCAGTGTATGCACAGCCACACTTTCTGTCTGTCCCCCTAGACCTGAATTCAGAATCCACGATTAGCGAAAACAAATCTTTGAAAACCATTAACCACGAATGAAGCATATTTGAAGAGCCTGTTAAATTTGTGCGACTGAGTTAATTATTTTTTCATTTTCATTGTATTTTTCTTCTTTTGTAATGGCATATTTTTTATAGTTTCTGAAAAAGTTACGTTAAGTTTTATAAAGTTACGTGAATTTTTTTGAAGCAAATATAATTCCATAAACATACCACAAACAAAATATAGTTTTGATTTTTAATAGGTGCTAACATGACTACCAGTCAAATGGTATGACTAAATAATGCAATGTCATGATTTATTTTCAATATATATTATGCAATTCTAATGTTATTATGCAAAAAAGTAAATAACTTCATTTGGAACTTTTTTGAAAGCGGAACAAAAATTGTATTTTGTAAGTAATTGGCAATATTGTGACTAAAATGTAAGTTACGCAATATTTACATTTTGTATAACTGGTGTATAAAAGCAGTACAGAAGAATTTGTTTTAGAACAGTGGTTCCCAAATCTGTCCTAGAGGCACCCCTGCCCTGCACCTTTTGTATGTCTCCCTAATCAGACACACCCAGTTTAGTTCTTGCAATGGAATCCAGTATGTTAGATAAGGGAGACATACAAAAGGTGCAGGGCAGGGTGCCTCTAAGACAGATTTGGGAACCACTGTTTTAGAACATCAAGTAGTACCACTACAAGTAGTAGCACTAGCAAAGTATTTCAGCAAGTTTTTTTAATTCTATGTATTCAAACATACTACTCTTTTTGTGTACTGCTTTTTGCCTTTTTACTTCCTATATAGTAGAGAGGTAGATATATTTGTACACAGGGGAAGGCAGTCTCAAGTTACGGTTTTAAAGATCCAGAAATCATTAGATAAATGCTACTAATGCTAAAAAAAACTTCACATTGTGCGGTGGTCAAAGATGTCTCTCTACTGTATGTTTACATGTGTTTATATATATAAAAAAGAAGCAAAGTTGAACACACATTAAACACGTTTTCCCCAAACCTACTGGGGTATTGTATTTTGGCTTAAAAATAGAATTTGATTTGTTGGCCAAAATGATGTAAATATGAATTCTAAATGTAATTCATTAACCAATACACACCTGTTCACCTTCCCACACAGAGTGAAATCAAATTCTACCTGGACCAATGTACCTCCAGCGTGAACGAGGATCCTGATAACGTGGATGTGGAAGAAGTTCCCTATCCCTCCATCTGCACCTACATCAAAAGTTTCTCTCAGGAGTCCAGCTCCTCTGATGCCACCCAGGTCACCAGGATCACAGACATGACGGAGGACTACATCTCCACTCATGGCGCAATAAGTGGAGGAGAAGAGGAAGATGAAGAAGAAGAGGAGACGGGTTTTGAATTCTTCCCTAGCATGCACAGCCCTTTTCTGGAGCCCCTGGTTTTAACTGGAGGGAAGCTGACGCTAGATGCAGTGAAGATAGACTGCAGCGAGTTTCTGGATCGCACATGATTCTCAAGAGGCATTAAAATTGGACCTGACAGTAACTATGCCACGGATGCTGAAAAATAACAATGGACATCCCAAGAATAGTCAGTCAGAAGGAGAAACTTTTTCTCCTTGCTCTGAAACCCAGCCATACGTGGGCATCTCAAGCTAATGTTGGACATTTTCGCAATGTAACGCAAATAGCGAAATATTTTCTTTTTGCATATTGTGATGAACATCCAAATGAAATGGATACAATGTATGACAGGGACTTGCTTCTGTCTGTCGTTGATTGGATGGAAGCAGATCTGACTGGAAGCAAGATTTTAAGTGGTTGGTTGAGGCAGACCAAATGTTTGGAGAAGTCTAACATTGAAGTCTGATGATTCACCAAGAGATCAAAATATTTTTTTATAATAAAAAAAATTTATATATAAGGTCAAAAAGTACACATCCTGCCTCAACTACTTATCTCTGAAATACAGATGATCTAACGGACTGTTAACAGCACATCAAGAGTACGGATACTTACAGAATGTAAATTGTAAAGGTTTTAGGCCATATTCTACAGAAATATTCTACTTCTATCCACTAAAACACTCAGCAGCTGTCCAACACTAACTAAAACTGTAAATTTTCAACTTTCACATCGATCAAGAAAAAAATTGCACAAGTTTTAATATCAAGGCAGACTCAGTACTCTTATTGACTCTAATGCAAGATGTTTGACACAAATACATCCTCAGCACATTCGTTTTTCATCAGCTCAGCTGAATACTGTCCAGATGTAAAGTGTTTTTTTTTTTTTTTTGCAAGTCAAAGCATCAAATAAAATTATTATTATTTTTAGGATATTTGTGTGGTTTACTGTCACAACAACTTTAAAATGAAATGGATAATGGGTCTGTGGAGAGATGGTAACACATGATTTTGGCCTGTAGACATTTTAACAGTCAGCCACAAATAGCTGTTCCTGCGTATTCTACAAACTAAACCTCAATAATAAACTAGATTAAAACATTTTCTAAAGGAAATGCGAGCTGCCAAATGCTTTTTGCTAAATATGGACTTGTAAGTGCAAGTGTAAATCCACTGTAGATGCAAACTGCCACATCTGCAATACGATCCCATTCATTAACCTGAATACAATTAGTATTTCTAGAGCATATATGGATTCAAACCAATGTAACTTTTTTTTAATTAAAACTAGAATGTCAACACAAACGCAACATGCACTAGCATGGATGTTGACAACTGCATTTTAAACATGCTGCAAAAAATAAATGGCTCATTATTTTTGGCTAATGCATTAACTGTTAACAAATGGGACCTTATTATTATTTCTAAGCAAAAATCCATCTCTGACACCATTTTAACCAATACTAGATAGACCATAGCACAAGAGACCCAATACAGTTACTAATAGGACCACTAGCACTATAGTGTTGCTGCTAAAATGCAACTAACCAGCATCAGACAAGCAAGTTTGAGGCGGCTTCATCTTTGAAGTTAAATCACACAACAACTCTGT
The DNA here is from genome assembly GCF_023724105.1 of Carassius gibelio. Classification (NCBI taxonomy): domain Eukaryota; kingdom Metazoa; phylum Chordata; class Actinopteri; order Cypriniformes; family Cyprinidae; genus Carassius; species Carassius gibelio. The sequence continues at coordinate 11,221,335 of NC_068401.1, read as the reverse complement.
ATGAATCGACCATCTTTTAATTATTGACAGAGGTCTAATAGCAGGGTAGGAATTCACACATCACATCAGCTGTTCCTCACTGAACAGGATGGTGTTTCTTTCAGATCAGTTATGCAGTAAAGCTGTTGCAAAACAATGGGGCAGAAAGAAAGTAATATCTAACAGGATTTATCCATAACCTGGCTCAAATTTGTCAGTAAACAGGAGTGAGGTGTAAACTTGCTTCTTGTATTTACACTGAAACTTTGCGTAACAAGAATGATACTATCCTGAGTTACCAGAGTCAATGGCATAAAGACACCATTTTGAACTTTACAGTGGTCATTTGATAAAAAGACACTTTTTGTGGCGAGTGCAACTGAATCACCAGAACTACATGTTGGCATTAATTTATGAATCATAAATTGTACATTTAACCGAAATGACTTCAGATTGTGTGTCAAGGCCCGCCTTCAGGGAACCGAGGTGTTTAATTCCACAATGAGCAGAACCAAAATGCTCTATAATTTCCCTTAGAAATACAGTAACCTTTACAAATTAAGACTAACTCGTAGATCTTGCCCATGAAATGGAAGCCTTGTTATGATGCTTTTCTGTGTAAAAAAAAAAAGCAAGCTACGGGACCACCTTAAGATAAAGCGGTGTGCTCTTCACACCTATTTTTGGAAATGCATATTTTCAAGCAGCAGTACAAAAAGTATCCATGAACAATGCATAATTTCTAAGAAAAAAAAAGAAACAACAGCAAAAGAAACACTGTATGAAAACATCCCTGCTACATTATTTCTAAATACAAAACCTCAACCAATAATTTGCTTCGGAATAGCAAGAAGTCCGTCCTTTTTTTTTTTCCTTTTTTTCTCTCCGTCTTTTTTTCTAAAACAGGTAAAATCAGTCCTCAGGGGTGAATGGCATGGATGACAGTCTTCCATCCATTAGCATGCAAGCCTCGTAGACAAGGACCCGTGGAGGAGTGATCCTCGTGGGTGAGCGGAGCGTGCCGTCTGGGCAGCTTAAGCCAGGGCTGGGAAAGCCTCTGGGTCGTCCACGTTAGGGACAGACACTCCACCAACCTAAAAGAAGCGGATACAAGAAAAACAACCCATTGGAGTCAAACAACTGAAACTTTAGGAGTTATTGTTCATTTCTGAGATTATCTAGAAAAACTTATGTACTTCATCTTTTAATGTTCTTGAACAAGTCTTGATTTGCTCAGAAAGGTCATTTGATCAAAGAACAATGCAAAATCAGTGATCATAATTGAATCAGGTGAGTGTTAATCCATAAATAAGGTTATGACAAGATCCATCAGTTGTACAAATATATATGCATGCCTGCAGATGAAATGCACAAAACAAACTGTACCTTTTCTGGCCTGCGTTCACGAGGTGGCCTGGTAGCAGCAGCAGCAGCAGCTCCACGGCCTCCTCTGCCACCTCGTGGTCCTCCACGACCACGTCCTGTGCGGCCCAGGTCCCCAAAGTTAATCTCCAGCTTGGATGTAATGTCATTAGCTGATTTACGGAAGTGGTGATCCCCAGAGGCATCATCAACAGAGGCCTGCAGGAAGGAAAAAATTATGATAATAATAAAAGAGTACATCTAAGAGATATAAGAGCTGAATGAGTAATCATTAAAAGATTACAATCTCAATTCAAACACCCATGACAATGATCCGTCCGTGTACGTTTTGAAAAAAAAAAAAATCATACCGGAACATTCAAATCTGTGTTCATGCTACCACGCAGATATTTACCATATTTAGGTCAGAAACAGCTTCTCTTTTCAACTACCGTATTTTCCGGACTATAAGTCACACTTTTTCATAGTTTGGCTGGTCCTGCGACTTATTTATCAAAATTAATTTGACATGAACCAAGAGAAATGAACTAAGAGGAATTAACCAAGAGAAAGCATTACTGTCTCCAGCCGCGAGAGGGTGCTCTATGCTGCTCAGTGCTCCTGTAGTCTACACTGAAGACATAGAGCGCCCTCTCGCGGCTGTAGACGGTAATGTTTTCTCTGGGTTCTTGGTTTTAAATAAATGCGACTTATAGTCCAGTGCGACTTATGTTTTTTTTCCTCATCTTGACTTATTTTTGGACTGATGTGACTTATAGTCCAAAAAATATGTTACATAGTATTATGTCTTTCATTCATATCACAAAAATACATGGATGAAATTTTATTTTTTAGATATAAAAATTCAAAAGCTCAAAATCGCTTTCAAAAGTAACTGGCACTTCAAATAAAATCTGTGTCGAAAGCATTGTAAAAAAATTGTCATTGAATCCAATATTCATTCAAAAGATTTGTTCAAAAACACTGATTCATCCAGTAATGAAACAAGTATTATAAGTCACTGAATCATTCATTCATACCACTTTTTCATCATTTTAATATAAAAAAAAAAAATCAAATACATATTAAAAGGTTTAATAAATCAAATTAATTAAACACTTAAATAGACAGCAGCAATAATGTTTTAGCACATTATTTTGTTTAGTTCAGAATAGTGAGAGAATCGTGTTCTCTCAATTAAACCAGAATCGTGCAGCTCTATGATATAATATTGTCCTTTTATATGAAACTGAGTCTTTAGGTTAACATCCAAACATCTAGAACTATTAACCCAATTGGGAAGAAAAGGACTGAAGCAACAAAAGGCAACGAATGTGATGAAACAGATTCTCAATAATACAGCCTGAAGGATTGTGTGTTTGTAAAGAAACACTGGGGGTGTGCTTTCAGAGTGATGACGTCACACTAAACGGAGAGCAACCAGGTTCCTCAAGCACACTTCCAGGCTACGGACAAGTACATAAAAAAATAACAAACCTTGACTTGTAGAATGGCAGGGATGCAGCAAAGTTTTACATTTAGCATGAAACAACAAATAAACACCATGAAACACAAAAAGCTCAAACACTGTCATTTTACTTACATCCTCAGCCTTAGACTTGTGCAGGACATATCCTTTCTTCCAGTCGGCTCCCTCATTGGCTTTACGAATGTTGAATTCCACTTTGGCTCTCTCTTTATTCTGCTGGGCTTTCCATTCATCCAGAGTCATCTCCTTAGCACCTTCTTCTTTAACCTCCTCAACCTCATTCTCCCTAAGGAAACATCAATATCAAAACTGAGCTAAAAGTGCTGCATCCAATTAGTTCAATCCTAATTAAGCAGCACTACAATTAAGAAGGGACCTTCAGTAACTGTTAAAGATTGAGAACATGTTGTGCTTTTAATAGAGCCATTGTTCTTGAATCAATCCTAATGTTACACACTACATTTATGTTTAATTATAGGTGGAAACTTATGCTAATAGTGCCAGCAGCATATGGGCAGCAATGACTCTGCTAGGGCTGCATGATATATCGTTGTAAGCATTGAAATCACATTGCAGGATGTGCTATTTAGTATACTAATCGTTATTCCATTGGACCCAATTACAGGGATCGAAACGCAGTTGATTGTTGGATTAATTGCAGTTTAGCCATCAAACGTGCAGTTTTTTTTTGCTCACACACAGACACTGTGTCTACGCTGGACGCGACAAAGCGAACTTTGCCAACCATTTGAACTTTGTGTCAGTACATCATAAACAGGACACAGCATCAGTTTACTGTCGGGGATTGATTGTGTCCCTGCGCATTCAATGTAGACCACATCACTGATTATAATGGGTTCTTGCCCATAGTATTTCGTCATGCCGTGCCACGCCACTCCCACCCGGTGTAGACAACGTGAGAGACACTGAATTCCATTCACTTCCACGTCTATTTGTGCCAGAAATGACACATGCGCACCAAAATGCATGTTTCTGCAAGTATCCTTGTAAACACAGTTGATTATGGCTTAAGGCTGATTAATACTTCTACGTCGGACCTACGCTATAGGCTATGCGTCAGTTTTCATTTATACTTCTGCATCGAGGTGCTGTACACATGCAGACCGCTAGTGTTACGGCGTAGGCTACGGTTTAAGGTGTGAGTATATGCGTAGACTACGGTGTAGGTTAGACACAATATAAATCAGCCTTTAGGTGAAGATAATTGTGAAAGAAAATGAATGTGTAACAGTTTACTGGTTCACAGCAGTTTAATTCTCCTGTTGCTTTCTGTGTCATCATGTTGATCAAACAAAAACACAAGAGAAAAATCCCTCTTGTAGCTTTAACACAGATTTACTGGATTTAATGTATAAAGTGAAGACTATCCAGTGTTATTTTACATTTAATTATTCAATTTCTGTACCTGAATACTGTTACTCACCAAAAAAATATAAAGCACTGTTTATTTTATTTGTATCTTTGTTCTATTATGTTTATCTATGCTTGTAATTTATTTTCTATGCTGATTTACTCACCTACAATATCACCCCAATCATTGATTATTTAGAGTTATTCAAGTCATCTGGTGAATTATTTTTTTTTTTCATATCGCAGAAAAACAAAATATCACAACGCAAGTTTTTCCCAATTTCATGCAGCCCTAGACTCAGCAGTGCAGCACTAATCTAGAGCTGAAGTGTACATACTTGTTCTCCGAGTCAGCAGGTGGGTGTTCCTCTCCTTCGGGGGTGTCCTCAGTGACGTTTGACTGGTCCAGCTCGCTGTAAATGGAAAGGAATGCATCCAATTTCACAAAACTAACAATGAACCAAAATACCTCCAACTGACCAGTCTGTGACTCAAATTCACAGGATCTGTTGCTCCACTGACCTTAGTTCATCCTTAACATTGCCCCAGTTATGAGATCCACTTCCTCCACGTTTTTCCTCTCCTCTTAGGCTGCTGAAACAAAAACTAACACTTAGCGTTGATATGTCACACAGGTGGCATTACATTTGGAGTTAACGTGTGGATGCAAATGACTTACGTTCGGTCGCTGCCGCTGTGTCTGTCAAACTCACGTTTACCGCGAGAGTCAAAGCCGTCAGTCCTGCCAACACCTCTGCCCCGGCCTCCGCGCCCTCCTCTGGGACCGCCACGACCCCGGAACGGCCTGTCACTGACAGATCTGAAGAGGAGAGTTAATAAAACAGTTAGATGTCAGTGGTTTCTGATAAAATTACCTAAATTTGAATATTAACTACAGGACAACTTTATGCAGGAAAAAGAATGGTTTAAGATCCTTTAAAGATTTAAGCGGATTGCCAGAAAATTTATTTTCAAAATGAAACAAGAATTGTTCACATTAAGATCTACAACATGCATTTTTTCCAAATAGGGTGAATTTTCATTTCATGTAGACTTCACATTATCATATATATATATATAAATAAACAGCATTAAAAACAAATGCATTAATCAGTTTGAATTTAACATCAACTTCAAGGATCAACTATGCATTACGACACAAACAAAGGTCAATTGACTCACTTCTCCACTGAGAATTCTCCACCCTCAGCAGGTTTTTCATCAGCAGGTTTGTCAAATCGTCGTTCACGTGGTGGCCTCCTGTCAGGCCGCCTGTCGGCTGGTGGACGACCCTCCCCCTGACCTCCCTGCGGCTGGGATCCTGGCTGACCCTGCTGCTCCGGTCGGCAGCCCACTTTCCTCATGCCTGCAAAACAGACACAGTAATGATTCAACTCCACTGATGATAACAAGCATCACAGAAAACAATGAATGAAAGGGGGGGGGGGGGGGGGGGCTGAGACACACTAGGCATTATCTTGATCTAAATCATATTAAATTTACTTCTATTAATGTTCTTGATAACTACAAAAATTTTGATTATTCACTCACCCTCAAAATTGCTCCACAACAGTGTAACTCATTTCATTAGATTAACTCTAGAGGATAATCTGCCACCAATATATATATATATATATATATATATATATATATATAAGCTAATTTCATAGCCACTTATGAAAACTGACCATGATTTTACTAAAATTCTCTGAAAGGGAATTACGATGGAAATACACACTATTATTCTATTACTTCCTAAAACGGTTTTTTTTTTTATTATTTACTTGCGCCGGAAGAAGGGTATTTTTCTGTTTTGTAATATACTTCGTTTTCATAACAGCAGAGCCATAAACCCCACACTGTGGGTATCGATAATAATGGTTTGCGCCTCCTGGCTGATACCACCCCTCCACCTACAGAAATAGACGCTCTCGCGCGACCCAACAGCTGATCACGCGCCGCTCGTCCCGCCCGCGCGCACCTGTTCACGAACCGCTGCCTCCTCTCATCCAGATCAGTCACTTTGACACCCGAAAAAAAAACTTTTGACAGCCCTACCTTCAGAATAGTTCAGACCGCAATTTTAAAGCACGTAATGAAATTAAAAACCGGCGTTGGGCGAATAACAATAGGAGGGTTTTCACTGGGAGTGTCGTGTATGAGAGGACGGTCTCTGTTGCCTCAAACACGAGGTTGGAGCTGCTCTGCTGCTCGACGTTAATAAAAAGCCATGCGATAACGGACTGTGCATTCGCAGACTATCGATAAAGGTTTTTTTATAGCACTGAATGGCAGATTTTTACTTGCATGTTGAATTAAATGCACAAATATACCGGACATTTAACAAACACACGGGTGATTATCATTAGGCCTGCAGTTCGTGAAGAATCTAGAAAATAATTAAGCAGCAACAGGTTCCACTAACGTGCGTCACACAAAACATTGGACGGCGCGAAAATGCACATTTGCTGAAAGCGCTGGAAGTTTTTGAGTTGTCAGGTAACGTTAGTTCATCAACAATAGTGATGTGCGTGACCTCATGGGCTTAAGTAGCGCCTTCTGCAGACTACTCACTTAGGAACAGTGTGAGCAAATGACGAGTTCAATGCAAGCGTTGTTTACCATCTTTCTTGAGAGGAACGGGAGCGGGTTTCTCTTCCTTCTTCTCGGGAACTGGGTTTCTCCTTTCTTTCTGGGACTCCTTTTTGGACTGCTTTGCAGCCTGCGCCGCGGTCTTGGCGGCACCAGGAGCGGTCGCATCCTTCTTCTTTTCTGCCTGCTTTAACAGCTCAAACGGATCCTCTTCATCATCAAATAGCTGGTCGAACCGATTGGTTACGACACAGCCAAAACCTTCTTGCAGTTGACCGGGCATGATGGCCCCCTTTCAGCAGGATTCTCCTCCGATTCTACGGGGATTGAGCGAGAACTTCGCTGTGAGATGCCACAAGATGGCTGTAAAAGACTCACGCTTCTCTTCCGGTGTAAAGACATCCGGGGCTCTGACCGCAAAGTCTTATGGGACATGTAGTCGCACAATATACTCCAGCGACAGAAATTACTCAACATAGTTTTAATTGGCTAAATTGGCTTTTGTATTATCATAGTATTAAAATGATCTATTACTGTGTAGATAGACGATTGGTAGATAGAAGATTACGCAAAGATCTATAAATCTAAACATTTCAATTCATTTTATCTTAGTGTTAAAGGCATAGGATAACTGTCAATGAATTAACTTAAAATAGAAGAGTAAAGCACCCTTTTTAACATAAAGAATATAAAAAAAAGTATTTTACTCATTGACACAGACCCCTAATACCCTTTGCAAGGTCAAATGTCCAGTCATATGACAGCATGACTGGTCTTCTAAAAAGCTCAAATCAGCTTTGGACTACTGGAGTAAAAGCAGTCATTCAGCAATCTTCGTGACAAAAATGTGCAATGTCACAAGTTGATTATTGGGTGTGCAATGTATGAAAAGTCATCACTTTAATTATAGACCTAGAAATATCTAAATAGGCTAAAATAGGATAAGTTGATGATGTTATTATGCAGGACCAGGTGAACAAAGTAGACCAATTATACAATGATCACATAAAATGATCTTGAAAACTGTTTTCATTGCTTTCATCTTTTTTTGTTACTTCTTGAAAATGATGTTAAGGCATGCATTTTTATTGTTTTACCCTTGTCCCAGATGTTTACCTAAAATTCAATCATCATTAACCACACTTATGTCATCATTATAAAGCTGTTTTGGTTAACATTGACTTCCATTGTATGGAATATATCTCTTTTACTCAGAAATCATACTGGTTTGGGGTTGTGTAAGGATGTGTTCACACTTGGCAGGTTTGGTTCAAATAAAACATTGGTGCAATTACGCTGTTAGCGCAGTTTAAGTGTGAAGAAACCTTGGTATGCACCAAACAATTTTCTAAATTGACTTGCCTGAAATAATGGAATACAGAAAAAATTAATAAATAAAATGTTTGTCTATAATAATCCCTGATGTGTGGGGGGAAATCAAAGTAAACCACTTGTGAGCAGAATAATATATTGTGTGTCATCCAGGTTTTTTTTAAAGTGCAAAAATTGTATTTAATTGTACTTACTTAATGAAATTCATCAAAACAAAACAAGCAGGTCAACTGGTAGGCTACCAAAAATGTTAATTTATCACAATTTCCAGCACAAACACTTTCTTTGTTAGAAATTATACTGTTAATGCTCATATTTTCTAAAAGTAACACGTCTAGGGGTCAAAATAAATACTAGTTTTAAACAATGTTTTTCTCCACGTGCCGTCTCATACCGTTAACATCAGTGTAGCCTATCCTATTTCTCTTTAGTATTGACAAATCTTCATATTGAAGTGCAAAACTTTCCTTGAACTGTCATGAAGACAGAAGCGATTGTGATGCTCCAGCGCACAGGAGGACTGAAGGACCGTGATTCATGGACATTCGGCTAAATGGACTTTGACTTCAGACAGTTCACGGTTTATGGATTTTTAGAAAGCGTTGTTCGGCGCGCAACGATGCCGAATGTGGTGACGGAGGCGATTATTGAGTCTTATGCGCTCATGTTTTTGGTGATGTCAGCGTTTTTTGTGTACTTTTGTGGCATGGTCTGGGCATTCTGCAACCCTAAACTCAGCGGCTTCGTTGAAGAAGAAACAGAGTGCGACACGAGCAGTTTTTCACAAGTGCCTCTGCAACAAATCTTTGCGGATCCTGAAGATGTGGAAGCTACCCAGCCGCTACATACACGACATTTAACCAGCCACGAATTGCTGGATCAACCGACGCGCATTTACATCGCCCCATCCTATATTGTGGATTAATACTGTGAAGCTGAAAGAAAACAGCACAAATATGCTCAATCTCAATTAGAGTTATATTCATAGTAATTTACCTAAAAATCTGCACGTGTGACTCCAGCGTCAAGACAAAGGTAAGACTCAAAAATCTTATTTACAAAGCATTCAAAGTCAAATTGGTTTCAGCATGTACGTTTCTTTATTAACACAGGGAAGTGCATCTTTATGATCATCTTCACCATGGCGACCCATCAATGCCTGAAATCTCCCTACATTGCCAACTCTCATCCAGATGTATATTAATTTAATGCTATGAAGTTAAATAAATTGTTACAAGGTACTTAATTCTACTTTGTTGCATTTGCTTTGCACTTTGAGAGCTAACACAGAAAAAAAGAGAATAGATTGTAAAAGAAAGTCTCAGTTGCACATATGTATCTTTATGTATCTGTTTGTTTGTAGGAAGAGCATGTCTGTAAAATCTTGAATCTTGTTTGAAATCTTAAAACAAACACTATAAAGAGTTTATACTTTTTGGATGAATTATTAATTATAAAATGTACACATAAAGTTCCATTGTTACATTGTTATTCACTGGAAATAGCAGATTTAGTTTCCTTTTTTCACAGCCTATGCTGATTTTGGCCCAAATCACTCAGCAGAGACACCATACTAGTTTTTTCTTTTTGTATTCATCAGAACATCTTGGTTTGGGGGCACAATAAAATGGACATTAAAATCAGCTAAAAATACATGACAGATTTGTGGTCCCATTTTCATCAGCCACAGAGTGACTACAATGGTAAAAACCATTCAACTTGGAATGCACTGCACAAAACCAGTATAAATTGCACAATACTTCTAAGTAGCGCATACATGAGAGCATGGTGATATTCGATTGCCAAGGAAAGCAATAACTGATGTGCACCTTAAATACAATCTAAGTCAATTTAGGATAAAAGTGTCTGCCAATTGCAAAAAAGTAATTTTTTGTAAATACATAAGTGAAGTACGTGATGTGGATTATAGCCATGCTAGATTATCATAATCATTTTATATTAAATGTTTCTAAAGGTCTTTAAGAAAAATGAATATTCATGAGGTGTTTATCCATTCCTTAAATAATATTTCAAGATGGAAATGGTTTATTAAGCGATAGAATGCATGAGGTTTTGTGTCCATATTTAGTTTTTTGCTTTGATATCTATATCCTCGTCTCTCAGTTTCTTCCGCACTGTATCCTCAAGTTCTAATAGCTTCACATAGAGGGCCTCTGACACGTTTTCATCAATATCCATCTGAAAACACACAAAAATAAATTAAATTATGGACAGAATCGGCAATGAATGGTATGAACAAAGTCAACAGCTGAGAAACATGAAAGTCCATGGAGTCCTTTTCGCAATTAACCAAATCACAAGGCATATAAACCCTACTACGATTTGCTTATTAAAACTGGATTTAAAATAGACTAAAATGGCACACAAATAGATAACCTTTTTGTCAGTTCTGACCTTGTGCGGTTGGGTGTAATTGTTTCCAAGCCCAGAGGTCAAGCTGTGGTATTTGGCCATCGGGTCCAGTGACTCAGGTTTCTGCATGAACAGCCAAAACTGTGTAATAAAAAACAACAGATGAAAACTGAGACTGGGAGAAAGCAGTGAGGCCCAGACAACCGTGAATGAACAGATTGTGTGGAGTCATCAAAAACTATTAGAATCAGAGCAGTTTCACATCTTGACTTATTTTTTTCCACTCTTTGTACTATGAAACATTTACAGTTTCACTGTTGAAGAATTCAGATGTTCAAAATTCATGAAGTACAATTCAGGGTTAAACTTGATGATGCTATATGAATGTTTGTGATGGTGCTGGTACTTACCAAAGCCTCTGCTCCATTGTAAGGTGAGAGGGTAAAAGTGTTGGTAAAAATCCTTATCTGATGAGACATGAACATAATGTTAATTTGTGTAACTGTACTATTAGTATTGATATTCAAAATTAAGTAAATTGAGGACCTACAAGCCACATTATGGGCATGATGAGAGTCCAGAAGAATGATGGTAGAATGCCATAGGTGAGGTTAGTCATGACCAGACCAGGACAGATCACTGATGAGTACAAACCCTGTGAACAGATCACTGGTATTCATGACTAAATCACAATTTTTAATAATCATTAATAATTACAGTATAAAACATCATGCAATAAACCATTTTCTGTAGGGAACTGTGAACTTACACGGTTGTTGTAGTGACGGTTTAGGGCTAAACTAAGTAGATCAGATGCATATTTGGAGGAGCTGTAGGGCTCACGGCCTTTCTGATGCTGTATGTCATCTAGACTAAAAGCTGATCGCTGGGCATTACTGGAGGATGTCCAGGTCACTAGAGAATTGTGGTCCATCTGACACAATAATGGCTCCAGTTCTCTCACCTGTCACAGAAGCAAAAAATGCAGTTGCATCATGAATTGTACTGCTTAATTTCAGCACCATTTAAAGTGCTAAACAGAATTGCTTAAAAAAAAAAAGCCCTCTCCAGTGTTTGGCCACACTGGTAATCCTCTCATACTGTAAAAAATCTAAATTTGAGAGAACTTAAAAGTTTAGGGGAACCAGCTTCAGGAGATTTTCTCAACTTGTTGTATTCACATTATACCACAGAAAGTTTAGATTTTTAACAGTGCATAAACTATCACTATTAGTTCAGCCATAAAAAAGACTTGTATATAAATTAGGAATTAAAAAAATAAAACTATACACTACTCTTTTTATGTTTTTAGTCTCTTGTGCTCACAAAGGCTGCGTTTATTTAATCGAAAAGATTGTAAAAGTGAAATATTTTATAAGTGAAAATAATATTATAATATTATAAAAAAATGCAAATTTATTTACATATTTTACAATGTAATTTATATCAAGCTGAATTTTCAGCAGCAGATACTCCAGACAGTCACGTCACAAGATTATTCAGACATTATTCTAATATTCTGATTTAGTGCTCAAGAAGAAATCATTTTATTATCAATATTGAAAACAGTTTTATTGCTTAAGTTACCATTTTGTGGATTCTTTGAGAAATAGAAAGTTAAAAAGAACAACATTTACTTGAAATTGAATTTGCTGAACAACATTCTTTTTGTAACATTTAAATATCTTTACTATCTTATAAACTGAAATTGTTACACGCGTGGTCTTGGAAACAGAGCAGGCACACCTGCACCTGCTCATTACGTTATGTGTGTGTTTGGGATCAGTAAGGTTTTGTCTCTTGTTCACATCAAGGCTCTATTTATTTGATTCAAAATACATTAAAAAAACTGTAATGGGAGATATTATTTCTAATATTGTTTTTTTTTTTGTTTAATATACTTTAAAATATAATTTATTTCTGTGATCAAACCTGAATTTTCATTTATCAGTGTCACATGATCTTCTGAAATCATTCTAATATGCTGATTTGTTATCAGTGCTTTTGCTGCTTAATATTTTATTTATTCATTTTTGGAAACTGATATTTTTTCTGGATACTTTTATGAATAAATGTAAAAAAGAAAATCATTTATTTAAAATTAAAATATTTTCTAACAATGCGAGTCTTTACTCACAATGTCTATTACTTTTCATCCATTTAATACATCCTTGTTGAAAAAAAAAAAGTATTCATTACTTTCATAAAAAGAAAGAAAAAAATGTACTTACTCCAAACTTTTAAACGGCAGTGTAATAAATGCTGTTTTTTTATTTTATATTCATAAAATAATCCTGAAAAAAAGTATCACAGTTTCCAAACAAATCATGAAGCACCACAACTGTTTTCAAAATGTATAATAAATCAGCATATAAGAATTACACTGAAGACTGGAATTATTCAGCTTTGCATCACAGGAATATATTATATTTGAAAGCATATTAAAATAAAATGTGTTATTTTAAATTGCAATAATACTTCACAAAATAAAAGGGCTTTTTCTGTATTTTTGATCAAATAAATACAGCCTTGATGAGCACAAGTCTTACCCAAACTTTTGTACAGTAGAATATATAAAATCAAAACTCTAAATGAATTTCAGTGTGTGGGGTGAGAAAGAACCAGAGGGCAACTTGACTAGAAATACAAGCCTCACTCCTCCTCACTCGGTGCCGTCCCGGCAGAAAATCGATACGTCTTGTCTGGCCTTCGAGGACATGGAGTGTCATATCTACTGCAACTTTAATGTCTGAGGCACAATAACACAACTGTATAAAGAAGCACGAGGAAAGAATACTGCTGCCTGACTTCCAGCCCTGGTGACCAGATGCCTTCGAGCAAATGAGTGAGCTCTTCAGTAAGCACACAGCAACACTTCACAAAGAAGCACAGGGCTGCAGTTTGAGGACTCAAAATAACTTCAGCACTAGAGACTTTCGAATGAATTATTGATCGGGACAGCTGCCAGGGAACAAGTGGTTGGCAACAGTGTAATGAATCCTGTGGCATTTATGGCTGAATTATTGTTCCAGGAGATCTTTTTGAGGAAGATGATTAGTTTGTGCTCTATCGCAGCTATGCTCCTATGAATATAACTATATTATACATATTATATACTATATACCGGTAATTATAATCTATATTTGTGATTACATCTAGTTAAATGTATGTATGGTCACATAAACACATTCATTTCTAATCCATCAACTTACCAGAAGGAAATGACCAAAAAGATTAGTGGCAAACACCTCCTGCAAACCATTGGGTGTGACCTTATCTTCCTGGGTCAGAAGACCCTCCCCCGTGGCAAACATGCGAACCACATTACTGATGGGAAGAAAAATAAAACAATCAATTATTCAGCCAGTGTTTGTGGGTCTGGTGGGACAGGTGCATTTTTGGGAGTTTAATTAATCCATTCATTTATCCCAATTACAACCAATATAAACAGCATATATGTTTAATATTTTCCCGTTACCTTTGTTAGATAACATTTATGTAACAAAGTGCTACATCCTTGTGCAGGAATGGCAGGGGCAGAAACACAAAACTCACACTTTCACTCACACATACGCACACACATACTGACAGCAGGCCCAGAGAGTAGGAGGACAGAGGGAAGGTACACAGCACCTAAAGTTTTCACATTTTTATTATCCCCGTGTCCAGTGGACCTGTATATCCTGTATGTAATGTAAATGTGTAGGGGGTCATTGTGAAGTGTGGAAATTTGTTCTGATATAAGCCCTTCACAGAAAAAGAGTTTGAAATAAATTATTAATCAACATAATTTTTCTTTTTTATATACATATACATATACATGGGGGAAGTCTAATGGTTAGAGAGTCAGACTCGCAATCAAAGTCTGAATTGTGGGTGGGGGGAGTGCATGTACAGTCCTCTCTCCACCTTCAATACCACGACTTAGGTGCCCTTGAGCAAGGCATCGAACCCCCAACTGCTCCCTGGGTGCCACAGGATAAATGGCTGCCCACTGCTCCGGGGGTGTGTGTTCACGGTGTGTGTGTGTTCACTGCTGTGTGTGTGCACTTTGGATGGGTTAAAAAGCAGAGCACGAATTCTGAGTATGGGTCACCATACTTGGCCGTATGTCATATCACTTTCACTTTCATACACACACACGCGCACACACACAGGCATATATAATAATAACTAGGCTAATTTATACTAACTTAAAATACATATATAAGGTATGCAACAATTAATGCTATAAAAAGTATAATACTGAATCACTGTATGATGCATGACGGATGCATTACATATATGTAATGTTGGAACACAAACTTGCTTTATAGAATATATTTAGAAACTATGAACCACTGTTCAAAAATTTGGAGACAGGAAGATTTTTAACATTTTTTCTGAAGGTCTCTAATGGCCACCATGCATCATATTGTGATATATTATCACAATTTAAAATTATATTTTCTTTTTCAGTATATTTTAAAATGCAATTTATTGGCAAAGCTGAATTTTCTGCAGCCATTACTCCAGTGTTCAGTGTCACATGATCTTTAAGAATTCTAATATAAATTTTAAATTTTAATTTAATTTAATTCAACATGCTGATTTTGTGCTCAAGAAACATTTATTATTATTATTATTATTATTAATTTTGAAAACATAAAACATTCTACTACTACTAATAATAATTCCGTCTCCGCTGTCACTTTTAATTCATTTAATCCATCTTTGCTGAATAAAATTACTAATTTAAAAACTAGTTAGTTTAAAAAAGTTTAAAAAGTAAAAAAAGTTTAAAAAATTAGTTACCCAAAAATTGGCAGTGTTAAAGAAATAAATACTGTACCTAGAAAACAGGCCTTTATAAAAGGCTTTGTGATCTACCCTGGGATTAGGCATGATACCAGCATTGAGATACAGATAGTCCAATCTGTTGTACCTGTTGAGGAAAAACAAGACGATTTAAACAAGTTTAAGATAAATTAGGCTTTAAATTTATTTATTTATTTTACAGTTAAAGGGGGGGTGAAATGCTCGTTTTCACTCAATATCCTGTTAATCTTGAGTACCTATAGAGTAGTACTGCATCCTTCATAACTCCAAAAAGTCTTTAGTTTTATTATATTCATAAGAGAAAGATAGTCTGTTCTGATTTTTCCCAGAAAAACACGACCGTCTGGAGGCGTGACGTGTGGGCGGAGCTAAAAAATCACGAGCGCCAGTAGGCTTTTGCGTTGAGAGCGTTTGGAAGTTGTGACATTACTGTGAGGAAAAAAAAACATCATCCAAAACAAACCATGGCTAACAGTCAGATTCAGCCATTTATTTATGATCCAGAATCAGATCCCGAGGCTGAAACTGAACGAGAGCAGCAGCAGCAACGACTCGCTCCGAGTGGGGCTCGAACCCGGGTCTCCGGCATGGGAGGAGGCAGAGATATTTGAAGCAGTTTTACTCAACGCCTGCGGTTCCAACACACGATCGTGACCCTTTTTCGTTTTGATTGCATCATCCTTAAGAAATAAACTATACGCAAAACACGCAAACTGGGCCTTGTTTGTAAAACAAGCATCTTCGAAATGCAGGGAACAAACTAAACTATACGCAAAACACGCAAACTGGGCCTTGTTTGTAAAACAAGCATCTTCGAAATGCAGGGAACAAACAAAAACACTTGCACAACTCCGTTGATGCTCTGTAAAAATAAACTCCATCCACTGGTCCCTTAATGCTGTTTTTTTCTTTGGTAATCTGTGCAGGGTTGTCTTGCCCTGGCAACCAAAAACACACTTCTTTTGTGACTTTTCGTGACACTCTGGCTCTGATCAGTGAATGTCTGTGCTCTCAGTGCTCTGCTATACGGGAGCGCGCGCTCTTCCGGCAGAAATGCCCTTAGGACCCATATAAGGAAATTCCGCTCCATCTAACGTCACACAGAGCCATACTCGAAAAAAACTTTCCGTAACTTGTGACAAACTGGAAGGAGTATTTTGGGGACAAAAATACTCCTTCAAACGTACAACTTAATTTTTGAAACTTTGTCCATGTTTAGCATGGGAATCCAACTCTTTAACAGTGTAAAAAACTCAGTATGCATGAAATAGCATTTCGCCCCCCCTTTAATCATTTATTTAATGTTATACTTTAATCAGACTGGAGGCTTCAAAAGTGACACCTCATCTGCTTAACTTTGCATGAATTCAAAAGTGCCCAAACTGTTCAGACAGTATTGATTCATGCTTACTAATTGTAGTGCACAACATTTTAATAAGCACAAATGAGATTTAAAAACTACAGTGCTGTGCAACTTAATTTTAGTCTGTTTCTAACATATAGCTGAGATGACTTGGAATATAGTGGATGAGTCAATGGGTTACTATTATGGTGTTTTTAGGACCTGACACCCCCCACGGTCACAAAACTGTATAAAAAGCATTAAGTCTATCAAAATTAGTGTATTTTGGCAAACAGGTACTGGGATGTCTTACTTCTGCTTGAACTCCTCAGCAGCCCTGAGCACAGAGCGCATGTTGCCCACATCTAAGTTCAGCAGAGTAACCTGAGCTTGAGGGTGAGACACTAGAAGAGCCTGTCGGGCGGCCTCGGCTCTCTGCATGTTCCTGCAGGCCAGACAGAGCTGCAGCTGGGCATCCTGGCTTAACAGACGCTCACACAGAGCAAGGCCAATACCACTGAACACACAATAAACACATGCATGCAAATAGGTTCATATGGAGAGAACATACACATTTATGCAAACAGGGTTATATGTATTGAACGTACACATTTATGCAAACAGGGTTATATGGTGTAAACATACACATGTATGTAAACAGGGCTTAATGTACGTTAGTGAACATTAACATGCAGAGAAAAAGAGACAATATCCAACATGTTTTCTCAAGTATTAGCTATATGAGAACTTAACTGCGGAATAATACACTTTAAAAATAAAATTATTCCTAATATCGGTCTCTTTTATTTTATTTTTTTAAATCAAGAATGTTAATTGAATGTAGCGTAAAAGTTGTCAGTACAATAATAACCGAATTAAGTTTGTTACAGTACGGCAGTAGTCAAACATCAAACAAACTTTACCACCGTCATTAACAACGGTGATGTCTGACTATTATAACTATAACAGTGATGTTAAACTACTAAGTAAACAATTAGACACACAGTTTCGTTACCTGTTTGCACCGGTTACCAACACTACTTTCTTCATCCTACCCTTACATTGATACAATATACGACTATGCTACCTGTGTAAATTAATCGTAACGTGGTCTTTCACCAGCGTCTGTGTATGGACGGGGTTTGCACAGCCGCCATGGTGTGATTGGAGGTCACACTTCTATCGGCCAATCAGCTGTTTCTTTTCTGTGACGTGACATCTACCCTGACCAATCCAGATTTAGCCACTGTCAGACCAGACTGGCCAGTTACTTCGATAGCAGAAAATTATCAGAAACTGAATGTTGCAATCAGATTTATTTGACAGGTAACCAACGCACGAAATAAAGCATTTAAAAAAGCGAATGTGTGACACTGGAGCACAAAACCAGTCATAAGTAGCAGGGGTATATTTGTAGCAATAGCGAAAAAATACGTTATATATCAAAATTATAGATTTTTATTTTAAAAATCATTAGAATATTAAGTAAAGTTCATGTTCCATGAAGATATTTGGGAAATTGTCTCTCGTTAATATATCACAACTTAATTTGTGTTTAGTAGTATGTATTGCTAAGAACTTTTTATTTTTTGCACTCTCAGATTCCAGATTTTCAAATAGTAGTATCTTGGCCAAATATTGTCCTATCATAACAAACCATAGCCCAATGGAAAGCTTATTTATATATATTCTGATGATGTATAAATATCAATTTCATAAAAGTGACCCTTATGACTGGTTTTGTGGTCCAGGGTCACATATTTGAGTACACACGATGTTAAAATGAATGTCTTGATACATTCCGGGTTGTACACAAATGTAAAATTCACTTAAGTATACATACAAATACACGTTTTTAGTACTGTAAATGTTTGAAATCCATGATTTTATAATTATAAAATGTCTACACAACAAGTTTAAAGGCTCATCAATTTATTATCTTATGTACAGTTTCCTAACATATACAATAGGTTGTTAGAGAAAAATGGTTAGAGGACTGCTAATAAAAAATACAGTACAAAGCATAGATTAGAAAGAATAAGCATCACCTAAAGGAAATTTTGCTATGAATAAAATAATAATAATAATAAAAAATACAAAAATCCAGTTTTTCCATGCATTGTGATAAGATGTTGTCAATAGAGAATATGACATTTTTTAATTTCCTCTACTCACAAATATGTTTTATAAAGTGGAATGTTTTTGTAAACAAACTCAAAACCTCAGAAGGGCTTATTACTGTTTCATGTGGTTATGGTTTAAAGGAAGAACTTTTAATAGAACATTTAATAAACATTTAAACAGTGCAGAATTAAAGCATATCTATAATGCAACTTCATCAGTCATGTCAAGAACGCTAAAATTAAAGATAAATGATTTTCAAACCCACAACCAAAACACTTATTATAGACTGGCAGATATCTCAACCAACCACAAAAGGTGCACACATTTTTTTTTAAATATGGTCATATACAATGACCTTACAAAAATGATTTACATGTATACAAGTTAATTACAACACCATTTTCCGAGTGTCCCATTTGCAGCACTTTTCACATGCCAAAACATATCACAACTTACTGTAAACCATCATAGTGCATCTGTTCAATACAAATCCAGTATTTATCCCACACTATAACAATCCAGCACCAGAATATACTCTGACATAGAAGACAAACAGCTTTAAAATACTTTTTTTTTTCTCTTTGTTTCTTTTTTTTTATACACATAAACAAAATTAGCTCTTAATAACAAATGAACTTACTGCCCCATTTGGCCTAATGTGAGATTAGTTGAAATAGTATAGGACAAATGCAATGAACTAAGTATTATATCTGATTTCATCCAACTTCATGCAGATGTTGTAAGACATTTCTGTAAAGAATTATGTCTATTCATAGCTCATTATGCTGTAATGCAAAAGTTGTTTTGAGCGAAGAAATAAAAGATCACAAATGAAATGGACTTAAATAATAACCATTATCACCCTCTCAAGATTCTTTAGACAATAAAACTACAAGAAAAGCAAAACACTAACATAATGCAGTACACTTAAATATATGACACAATATAGGTAGTTGCAGGAAAACACTAAATTTATAGTTTTAAATGTACAAATTTAATTGAATTTTTATGATTTGAATTTGAAATTCTGTGACAACCAGATCAATTGGCTTTCTGTTAATCCACTTGAGTGCAAGTGGTCTTTGCAGTTTACTACAAAGACAAAAAAAAAAATGAAGTAAAATAATAAAATATTTTAGC
Organism: Carassius gibelio; assembly: GCF_023724105.1. Lineage (NCBI taxonomy): Eukaryota > Metazoa > Chordata > Actinopteri > Cypriniformes > Cyprinidae > Carassius > Carassius gibelio. The sequence continues at coordinate 11,201,413 of NC_068401.1, read as the reverse complement.
ATTTTCGATAAATGAGATGAAAATATACACAAACGTCAAGAGACATCAAGATAAAACCAAATGTGAATCTGAATGTCAATTAATGATTCTTATTTACATTCAAGCTGTCTTCGGCCTTAAAAATACTGAAAACAACATTAAATTGGAAATAATAAAAGGCGCATTAGTAGCGGATACCTTGTTTTTTTTTTTGCATTTCCTCTTTATATTAAAAAATCTTCTTATCGATATTTTAGAATATTTTGCATTATTTGGAGAAAATACACAGTGTGTTAAATCCAATTTGTCTGTGATAAAGGTGCCTACATTTATTGCTACATTTTCATTGTCCTAGTGCTGCACAGGTATTGTAAGCCAGCTGAAGGCACTTAGTTATGGGGGTGTAGTTACAATATATATCAGTTTGCCTTTGCACACTCACAGTGAAAATTGCTACAGAAAAATGATAAATTCTGATCTCACTCATATATGGAAACATATAAGTATGTTTTACGTTGTATAGTTGACTGGAGTCCTGTGGGCGCACTGAAATGTCTCTGGAAGTGCCAAGGTGGGCACATAAGTGGACACTACGGCTTGCAATCCAGTAACGTGTGATGAATCTCCTGGAAGGAAGGACGCTCTTTGGTGTTCCTGTTCCAGCAGCTCAACATGAGCTTGTAGACAGGGTCAGGACACATTGGTGGCTGAGGCAGGTATATCTGAAAAGAAGAAGTGGTACACTATTTAAGGTTAATAATTATATTTTAACACAACAGGAGGGTTAAAAGAACTGTTTTTTTTTTAATGTGAAGAGCAAACCAAACAAAGTTTTTGACTAAGAAGAAACTTTAGTACAATGGAAAGTTTCAATGGATGTTAAAAGTTCTTCATTGAACCATATATGTCAATACAGAACCTTAATGGATTAATGTATGGATAAATAAGATCAGTTTAATCAGATCTCATCAACCTCTACACAAAAGCAGAAGAGTAGATATACTTGTACCTGTCTCCTTTGATCCCGAAAGAACTCTCCTGTGTTTTCAATGACCTGCTCATCTGACAGCTGGGAGTAAGGCTGCTCTTTGCAGAAGGTAAGCATCTCCCAAAGGGTTACACCAAAAGCCCACACATCACTGGATGTGGTGAATTTCCCCTGTAAGGATAAAAATCATCCTGTGTCAGACTTTTATAGACACAGAATCTGTCTTTACACACCGAAAGATCACTAGAGATTCATTTGAAGCCAATTCAGAGCACCGAATTATTCGGACTATAAGTCGCCTCAGTCCAAAATTACGTCACGATGAGGAAAAAAACATATATAAGTCGCACTGGACTATAAGTCGCATTTATTTAGAACCAAGAACCAAGAGAAAACATTACCATCTACAGCCGCGAGGGGGCGCTCTATGCTGCTCAGGGGTAGACTACAGGAGCACTGAGCAGCATAGAGCGCCCTCTCGCGGCTGGAGACGGTAATGTTTTCTCTTGGTTTATTTCTCTTGGTTCATGTCAAATTAATTTTAATAAATAAGTCGCACCTGACTATAAGTCGCAGGACCAGCCAAAATATGAAAAAAAGTGTGACTTATAGTCCGGAAAATACGGTAGATAATTTTTTTAGGTTGTGGATGTGTCTGACCAGAAGAATGCTCTCCCAGGACATCCAGCGGATGGGCAGCACCGCTCTACCCTGGATACGGTAGTAGTCTCCGCTATACAGGTTCCTACTCATTCCGAAGTCTGCAATCTTGATGGTGTAGTTCTTTCCTACTAGGCAGTTGCGTGTGGCCAAGTCTCGATGCACAAAGTTGAGTGATGAGAGATACTTCATGCCTGAAGCAATCTGTGTGGCCATGTGGTGAAGGTTACTGTAACTGAAACAGTTAAAGCAGGATGTGAGTCATAACCTGGTGTGCTTAAGAACATTACCAAAAATTCAGTTTAGCAATAACATGTTGCATGTTGATTCGTCAGATTTCTGTTCGAAGTAATGACGACGAGTCCATCTTTCTTAGGGATTTAGAGTCACAGTCCACCACTGTATTGTTATCTACCTGACTGTGGGAGCGTTGCTGAGGAGAGCAATCATGCCCTCAGGCTCATGGCGGGACAGGAACTGATTAAGGTCTCCGTTCTCCATGTACTCCGTGATCATACACAGAGGGTCAGAGCTCATACACACCGCCAGCAGCCTGATGATGTTAGGGTCTTTCAATCGTGACATGATCTTAATCTCCTTCAAGAAATCATTCCTGTAAGAATTGAAAAAAGGAGCTGTGAATAAGAATTGAAATTCATGAATATTAAAGCAACAGGATGCATTTGATTTCCATTAGGATGTAGTGACAGCGTTGTACATGATTGTGACATTTGGGCTTGCAAACCTAGCGTTTTTATTTGCATCCGCTCGAAGCATTTTGACAGCCACAAGCACTGTTTGGTTTTCAATGACATCGAAGGAGAAGTCCTCATCCATGAAATCTTGCATGCCTTCTGCTTCACACAAATGCACCTGGCGACACGCAAAAACAGTCATTTAGCATATTCACCCTAGTAAAAGAGTAACATATCAAATTATTTTATCTCAAGTACAGTTCAAATCTGTTAACATATTTACTGATATATTGCTCGAGACTTACTGATATAAAAATCACAATTAAACTTTATTTGGTGTACTACTTGTGCACAATGCATTTTTCATAATATTGAACCTAAAACATGCTTTTTTTTATTGATGAGGATTATATGATTCTTGAATAATATCAATCTTTAAATGTAAGATATTTAAAGTGTACCAAACGTTAACTTGCAATGGCTCCACTTAAGCTCAACCAAATATACTTCAGTATATGTTTAGTTAATCTTCGGCACTACTCCAGACAATTAAATTGCATTAAGCACAAAATTTGTTGTTCCAATTAAGCAGTCTACCAATTTAGTATACAATAAAAAAAATTATTAAGTACAGAAATATGTAAATATCCTTTAACATGAAATAAATGTAGTTCAAATACATTTTAGCACATTTGTTTTACACTAGGGCAGATATGATTTAATATCATTGAACATGCTCTATTCAGAAAGTCTGGGGTCAGTATGTATTTTAAAGAAATTCATATTTTAATTCACCAATGACACTTTACATTGATCAAAGGTGACATTTATAATGTTACAGAAGATTTTAATTTTAATAAATATACTTTCAATACTTTCAATTCGCCAAATATTCCTAAAAAATGTATCATGGTTTCCCCAATATTATTAATAATAGCAATAATAAAAGTTTCTTGAGCACCAAATTAGCATATTATTAATATTTCTTAAGGATCATGTGACACTGAAGATGCTGCTGAAAATTCAGCTTTGCCATCACTGGAATAAATTACATTTGAGAACTTTTGAACAGTACAGTTTATGGAATAGGATTTTTTTCCTAAATCAAGATTCTAGTTTGTTATTTGAGAACTGACCTCTCCAAACTGCCCTTCTCCCAACTTTTCTTTAAAGGTGAGCAGCTTCCGAGGAAATTCTTCCACAGCGACATCCTTCCCTGACAGCAGGTCCATGGTAAGGGCAGACACTGCGTAAGTGTTGCCCCCAGTTACCCCCTGCAGGTTGACGATGTCTGCTTCAGCGTAATGTGGGACTCCCTCTTGTACACTGGCTGAAGCCGACTTGGAAGCTGTATTTGTTGAAGCTGCAAAAAACAAAAATTTATATATGCTATTGCATAATCTATAGGGAATATCCATATATAGTCTATACATTGCTTCTGGAACTCACTGGTGTCTTCTGAGGTTTGGGAAAACTCTGGCAGTTTGCGAACCAGGCGGGATGGCTCTTGGTAGTCGGGTCCCAGAGGGAATATGCGCTCATAAGTGGAGTTGGACTCTTGCTCGCTGGGCACTGAAGACGGGCTGTTGTTGTTGTTATAGGTGAAGGTCTCACTCTGTATTGACAGACTAGCAGTTAGTTCATCATCCAGCATCCTCCGAGACACCTGGAATGAAGGATGTTTAGTGAAAAACTCTAAAAAAGGTAAAATATTAACAAGTAGTTCAACGTGATATACATCTATGAAACCATAATTGGGCAAAATTAAAAATTTAAAAAATTAAAAAGTAATATAGTAAGTAATATAGTAATATCATTTAATATTACATTTTAAAATAACTATTTTCCATCATTATTTATCTTATAATGTAATTTATTGCTGTGATGGAAAAGTTCAATATTCAGAAGGCATTATGCTACTCCTCAATGTTACACGATCATTCAGAACCGTGATTCTTTTTATTTTTAAAGTTTATTTGATGAATGGAAAGCTCAAAAGGAAATCATTTATTTGAAACAGAAATAGTTTGTATTGTTATAATTGTTTTTACTCTCACTTTTTATCAGTGTATTGAGTCTTTGTATTAATTTTATATAAAAAAGAGAATTTTATATATATATATATATATATATATATATATATATATATATATATATATATATATATATATATATATATATATATTTTTTTTTTTTTTAAGCTATGAAAGCTTCTGCCAGACACAAGCTTCTCACCTTCTCAAGCATCTTCTGCCACACTTGTCTCCATAGTATAATAACAATAATGGCCACTAGGATGAAAATGATGGCAACCAAGCAGCCAATTAGGATCCGGGTGTTGCTGTCATCTACTTTGTGGGTGGGGTCATCCCCTAAGAAGGGGATAAAAAGAAAGATAACTTGATGCTGAAATTACACTCCAGAAACGGTCAGTGAAGTCTATTCAAATGGATTATAACGCAGAAACCGCTGGTTCTCGACATATGACTGATTCAGGAACAGCGAAAAATCTGACCTGGCTGTATGCTGATGGGAGGACCGGTTTTGGGGGGAGCCAAGGTTGTGTTGTACATGGCTGTATCTGAAATTAGTGCATTAAACCAGCCATTATAGGAAGACTGTGCCATTAGGAAACAATTCGGACAGCGTCGTGGTCTATGCATGGACATTGACTAACCTGACTGGAAGGTGATTTCACTAAACATCATCCAGATGTCAGAAAAGTAGTACTGGCACTTAATAGCACTGGCCATGTGATTGTAGAGTGAGACGGTGACGAAGCGGGCGCTGGGGTTGACATCATCCATCACGGGGCTGAATGATACGGGTGTAGCTTCCCAGTCCAACTCCGAGCGAAAGTAACACACCACCTTCTGAAAGGTCTTCACTCTTTGGGAGAACATGTTGTTGCAGTGCACCTAAATCAATTTGGATTAAAAGGGAGACAGAATACAAAGCATTATGGCGGGTGTAAATAAAAGAGAGTTGCGTCATGTGAACCTTTAAGTCACCCAACAATTTGCGATCACTAAATCATGTAGTTCCAGCAATTAGACTGCACTTTTAACAACACACCCTATGAATTGAAAATGACTTGAGAAAAGAGAATCATCAGCGTAGGACTTGACAGACATTTCTACCTTCATGGTGGTGAAGTTGCGGGTGCGGTCAAACTCAAACATGATCTCGACATAACCGTTGGGAAAGCTCTCGTTGGTCCAGCCGACATAGTCATAACCAGGCCATACGTTGTAGACGTGACTGTGTGTGAAATCATCGAGGCCACACATGCCATCCGTCAGCTGTCCAAGTCCTTCTGTCATACTACGGGGGAAAATAAAGCCAGCATATATCTTTTTGCATATATATACAAAGGTTTCAAATTTTGGGGTAGGTAAGATATTTATTTTTAAGAAATTAAAACTTTAATTCAGCAAGGATGCATTAATTGGTCAAATGTGACAATAAATTATTCACATTTGATCAGTTTACGAACAAAAGATCTATTTGGAATAAATTCTGTTCTTTATATTAATCAAAGAATCTTGGGAAAAACTGTATCAACGTTTCCACAAAAATATTAAGCATTACAAATGTTTTCAATAACAATGAAAATACGAATTATTAAAAAATACTCGCAATTCTTGAGCACCAAATCAGCTGATTTCTGAAGGACCATGTGATACTGAAAAAAAATAGCTGCTGAAAATTCAGCTTTGCAATCCCATAAATAAATTTCCAATATATTGAGGCAGAGAAGAGTTATTTTCAATTAAATTAATTTTACTGAATTTACTGTTTTTACAGAATTGTTTATAGACCAATGCAGACTTGGTGATCATAAAAATATCCTATTTCAAAGACATTAAAAATTCTTACTGACCACAAACTTGTAAATGGTATTGCATGTTTATATATGAGTTGCTACTTTTCGTTGTGTGTGTATTTATATATATTAAAAAAAAAAAAAAAAAAAAAAAAAAAAAATATATATATATATATATATATATATATATATATATATATATATATATATATATATATATATATATATATATATATATATATATATATTTTTTTTTTTTAAATCAAGCCTCTCACATGTATTTAATACCCTGACTACTTAAAATGTTGTTCTGTTCTTCACACCATATGGCCACTAGATGGAGCCATTTAAACATTTATCGTTTGTCCCCCGCCAGCAATGACACAGGTTTCTCTTGTGATTGTTTAATGACTATGAATCTGTGGATTTTTACTTTGCACTTTCCTGCCAGCTCTATCAAGAAGGTAAACACGCTTTGCACGGTGTCATGGAAGGCATTGTTCAGGAAGCAATGAGTCAAGTTCTCCCGTGGACACTGTGAAACCACTGTGACTCTCTTGGGGCTTTGCACCTGTCGTCATAGCAACAAGACAACAACAAACTGGCCTGTCTGCATTGTGTGACTGATCTGGGATCAGTTGTTTCATGTGCCAGGCATCGGGCAAACAGGTCAGTTGAAACCATTCTGATTCTGAATCAGTTGTCAGTCGAGATATATTGACATTTAGTCGTAGATTTAACATTGTACATCATATTTTGTAGATGTGGGATAAGACTATATTATGTCAAAGCTAAACTGCTACACACTCAGACTTAGATTGGTGTAATGTTAAAGGTGTAATTTCCTCATTCATTCTCAAGCTTGTACTGACCTGTAACTCATTGCTCCATCATACACTGAATCATTGAGATAAACATGCTGTCCATTTAGAGTCATCTGCTGGCCAAGTGGAGAATTATATGAAACCAAGCCATCTAGAAACAGACACAGGAGAACACTGTCAAAACTTTTAGTTTGTTTTTTTTTCCTTCAGGTGGAAATGTTAGAGGAGGTTCTGCGCTATGACATAATGCTGATTCATCCAACTGAAGGACATTAAAGTTGTCATTACAAAATGATAAAAATCTCATCTGCATTTACAATTTCCAGAACAACATATATCATATCACTGCAATATTGTTCTAATGTCACAGAGAGAGTGAGAGTTTGCAAGGCTTGTGAAGACTGTGTCCTCCTCAGTATCATATAATTCAGTGTAGTAAATAAAATGAAAATGCTGCGGTGTCACAAAGACCACATGAAATATAAAATTTACAATTTACAATTGTGCTCTTCTGGGAAAATAGACCAGAAAAACGAAAAAAAAAAACAAAAAACGAATGACTCATCTTGCATTACCCAAACTTCTGGTTTCTTTAGAAAATACATTTAACATAGATCTGAAAATTGTGTCAAGTGATTTCATTGGCGGTGTCCTCAAAGGGATAGTTTACCCAAATAATTAACCGGTTTTTAATTTCTCTTTCATGGAACACCAAAGAAGACTAAAAAAAGAATGATTTGAAGCATTTAACTCCACTTTATTTAGTTCATTAGTTGTCGGACTTACCTAGCCACTCACAGCCGTACAGTTCCACACGCATACAGACGTTCATGGAGTGATCGATGACGGGCATGAAGCGGACGAAACGTGCAATGATGGGGGGCTCCAAGTCCTTCAGCACAATGTCATAGGCATTCCTGTTTCCCTCGATCACCTACACAACAGAAAAAAAAAAAATGCATTTAGATTTTCAAATATATGTGGACACCTAAACAACTCACATGTGCTTGATGAACAGTTAACATTTCATCAAAATCATGCGCATTAACAGTTGCACTTCTAGGAGAGCTTTGCTGGGATCAGAAGTGTCATTGACGTCAGCCACAGACGATGAGGTCTGGCTCACAGCTGCTGTTTCAATTAATCCCAGAAATGTTTGATTTAGTTCAGATCTGCACACCAGATCCAGTAAATCACTTCTTTCTGGACTTGGCTCTGTACAGAGGCACTCATGCTGGAGTGGGAAAGTTATGTCCCATCCTGAAAAGGTTTGTCTACAGAGATTGATCAGGGTATGGGTGTATGTTTGATTTTATTCACCTGTTAGTAATGGATGTAGGTGAAATAGTCAAACACAGTGATAGGGGTCCACAAACTTTTGACCACGCAGCACGCAGCACATCTGCTGCAACACATTCACTACTGGCATATATGAGCTATATCACATTCAAATGTGTTTTTTATATTTTGAGTTTTTATATTGTGTTATCTAGACTAATTAGCAACCATTTAGCTTGCAAAACAAATCTGCATAAATGATATTATAAATGTAATAATAATAAACATTACTATTATTAAGACATTCATAACATGATAATAATTTATAATATAATATAATATAACAACTGTTTTCTATTTGAATAGAAATATATAGAAATATTTTCTATATTTCAAATGGAATTTATTTAGACTTCGGTGACACATGATGCTTCAGAAATCATTATAAGTCATAACATTCTGCTTTGGTGCACAAGAAAAATGTCAACGTTATTAAAAAAGTGCTACTGATTAATATTTTTGTGGATGCTTTTGCTATGATAAAGAAAAAGTCCACAAGAACAGTATTTATTTGAAATATAAGATAATACACAAGAGCGGGGCTTACTGCTTTAATACAGAAGTTATATGTAGTAAGGTTTCACAGACTAAAACTGAGCAAATGAAGTGTAATGATATTAATTAAAACAGTATTCTTCCACCAAACAATGTAGTTCCTCAGAAACAGTTGTGGTTCCAACAAAGTGGTGCCGGGCAACACAGTAATTTACAACAGCTTAGAATGTGGCTCAACCAATAAGGATCAAGGACCGAAACCCTCCGTTTTATAAAAAAGTATGAATTTTTATAAATTCCTAATAATATAATAAAATAAAATATAATATAATTATACATGAATTAATTATAATTATAAATGAATTAAACTGAACATTTAAATTATTAGTATTATTAGTATTATTATAAAAATAATTACACAAGTCAATAAAAAAAAAACATTATTCTTAAACCAGTCAAAAAGGTAATTGGTTAGTCGGTCAATCTCTTTTTTCTTCTTGTGTCTCCTTTGATAAAAACGTAATTAATATGAATATATAATCAGTTGATGACATGCATGCAGCAAGATGCTGTGTTTTCTATGATAGCACAGAGGCCAGTGTTGCAGCGTGTACCTCTTTGCCCTGTCTGTTGCGCCATGAGATCCAGCGGCTTCCATCACGGCTGTATTTGATCTTGTATGTCTGGGCAAACTCATTCCCAATGCCCCCCGCGTGACGTCCCTGAGTGCCCACCAGAGTGATGAAGTGCAGAGAACGAAGGTCTATCTGCAGGAACTCGTTCATATTCTCAGGTTCTCCTGCTATCTCAGGACACCACGCACCATCTCCTTCCTCGCAGTCCAGCCTAAGACACAAAGAACATTCAGAAGAGAATAAAATACATGCAAGCATCTCTCTGGGCTGTACCACAGAGACTGTAGGCTGTAGTTTTCACAACTTACAACCTTCACAACTTTCAAAACTGTTTTACGGAGGTTGTAGTCTACTGATTTTATTTAATTTTTTACTCAGAAACACATTTCATCAGCTGAACAATCAGTATGTTGTTAAACGTCAGCACAATCAGTTTAACATACTGTACTTCTATCCCTCAAAGCCTTGTTTTATGTAAAAAATTTAATATGGTACTACCTTGACTAAGGTCTATAACTTAGTACTTAGTCTAAAATAGTTAGTTTGATGAAGAGGAATGTGTTGGGAACACTAGGAATCAGTGAAAATGCAGAATTAATATAAGGAAGAAGCATAATAACATCATTTTAATGAGGCCACCCATATTTCCCCAGATGTGGTTTGATCCCACCAAGATAACCTGCACTACAGCTCATGGAAAATACTGTGTGTGTGTGTGTATGTGTGTGTGTGTGTGTGTGTGTGTGTTTGTGCTCATACCTGCCATATTTTGCTGCTGTGGAGTCAGACCACTGACTGGAAGCTGAAATATCTTCATCTAAGATCTGGCCTCTGGACATTCCTAACGGAGACCGACACACACCTGTAAAAAAAATAGTGCTTTTATGACTTTTTTTTAAATCCCATCCATCTTGCAGATATAAATCTAAGCAACTTATAAACATGCAGGCAATATTTAATATTAACACATAATTTTCATAAAGCATTTCCATTCCTACTTCATTTGCATTTCAGTGCTTTCGCTTTATTTGACTTAATGAACAATAGATATGATAGTTACTAAAATGTAAACACTTTTAGATTTCATCATTATAAACTGTAAAAAGCATATAGTCATAAATATTTTTCTTTGTGTTAATTTAATGGAGAACAGCATATAAACCATGTCATCATGGTTTCTATTACTTTTCCCCCACATTTTACTTGAATTAAATATTTAGAATCTACAGTACATGGCAACAGTGGCTGGTTGGTTGAAAGTTTTAAAGTCAGAAGGTGGACAAGAATAAATTAAGTCGATTTTTTAAAAACTGATTTATAGTTAGATTTGGCCTGTGAGAGGAAATCGGTTTTGAAGAACTCTTGGACAAACAAGAATATAGGGCTTTAGACCACCATACCACCAGCTGATGACTGGCACAATTGATTCATTTTGATTGAACAGTATATTTTAGAATCAGTATTTCATATTTTAATTGAAATATCACATAACACTGCCAGAGCAAGAGAGAATATTTATATGAACTCTGTTAATCTCTTGTAATATCTTTTTTTTTTTTCTTTGAGTGTCTGTGTGAAGATCCGGACATGTAAAAAAAAAAAAAAAAAGTGTACAAGGACACTCCTATTCCAAGTGGCCCCTCCATTTCAACAAAATAGCCTTTGTGATCCTGCCAGCAATAGCAAGGATAGTGGTGAAGGACTTTTTGTCTCTCTTTTCATTTTTTTTTTCTGTCTCTCCTCCAAATGTTTGCTTAAAAGTCAAGATGGGGGAAACCTCAGAGGCTTGGTTTTGGCAATGACAAGCTGATATAACCCAAAACTAGCTGAATCCCCCAACAAAAAGCTCTTCCAGATGTAACAGAACAGCATCCTCCTCCCCCATCACTCACTCTTTCTCTCTCTCTCTCTGACTGTTTCCTTAACACACATATGCACTCATGCAATAGTATAGAGACATATTTATAAAAGCTAACTCTGGGCGATATATATCGAATACTCACAATTAGTGCTGTCAAACGATTAATCGCGATTAATCGCATCCAAAATAAAAGTTTTTGTTAACATAATATACAATATGTGTATTATATATCTATTTTTTTTAAATATATACTGAGTGTGTGTATATTTATATTTATGCATAATAAATGAATACAGTAGACATGCATATATTATGTAAACAAAAGCCTTTATTCTGGATGTGATTAATCGCGATTAATCTTTTGACAGCACTACTCACAATATTCTCACTTATTTGTAAATTTTACTATATCAAATGATAACAGTACAAAAAATTATTGTACTAAAATGTTTCTTTTGAATGTTGGATATGTAAGTAATAGGAGTAAATAAATTTAAATAATAATTACAATGTAATTTGTACTGAGTTGTACTGTAACTTACATGCTAACAGTGACAGATGATTTAAATATTCTGATTGAAAAAAAAACACTTTAAGTTGTTTACACAAAATCAAAAGACTGAAAAATACTAATGTATGTATAATGTATATTAGAAATAATATTTTTCTTTCAGAAATGTCATACATTACATACTTGTTGTATCACTCGGCTCTAATATTCAGGCACAAAGTGAGAAAATGTATGTGCTTTTGTAACTCAGAGCAGAGCTTTCATAGCTTTGTGAACACAGGCAAAGCAGTGTTAGACAATTGACACGAGAGCGCCCCCGAAAAGGAATGCCCCGTCCTATTCGGCTGGAGACACAGGGCCATATGCAAAAAAAAAAAAGCAGTCCAATATTTGATTTAAAAATTACTCGATTAATATGCAAATATGAACATAAGGCAATGTACACGCAATGATGAAATCAACAAATTGAATTTGTGCTGAATACTAATTAACAGTTTAATAAAATGAAACTAACAAAAGAAAACAAAGTGCTTGCTCAGATTTACAGGCTCTGACCTGAAATGCAGCCCACAAGAGATTTGTAAAGAATCATACATTCACAGCTATGTGTATGTTTTTCTACTCTCCAAGAGTGGATGGTTACAGCCTCACTATCAGATGGAGTAAACATTCAGTTACGGGGTCTAAAAATATCCCCACTTTAGAAAGGTGGAAAAATACTCATGTTGTGTGAAGAAACTGTGGCTTTTGGTCTTTCCTCTCTCTCTTTCTCTTATGGGCCACTCTGGTCCTGTGCAGTAATTCATTGGTCCGAGTGGCGCTTACTTCCCCCTCCCGCCAACCAGTTTTTTCCATCTTCAATCCTTGTGAATGGCACATTTGTTCCACCATGTTTGCTGTCTAACTGCAGGGTCCAAAACCTTGCACACACATAAGTATACTAATATACACACACTTTTAATTGTTCACATGTAAACTGCTAAGACAGGCACTTGCATTTTTCTTTTCTTCTTTTCTCTACAGTAGAAAAAAACGTAAGAATCTATTTCTCAAAGTGGAAAAAAGCAGGGAGTAGGATGGTATAACTACAGTCTTTGGGAATTTTAAGCAGAGGAAAGTTGGCAGAGTAGATCCCATAGCTACTGAGTTCAGCAACACACTTTTCCAGAAGTAGGAAAAAAAATCAGCTTTTTTCCAGCGGAAATATGAAGGAGCAAAACTGATATTTAAAGAGGTTACAGCTTCTCTCTCCTGGAAAGAACGGAAATTCACCACCTTCCATGGAAAGCAACCATTTATACACTTTTTCTGAAACACTGTCATTATCTTCTGTCACTTAATTGAACTAGTCGAATACCAAACTGTAAACGTGAGAAAGTCTTCTGCCATGACTTATGAGCTGCAGAAACAAATATCTGAAAAACACACAGAGCCTCTGGAGCAAAAAAAAAGGGGAAAAGTAAGAAATAGAAGCTGTTTCAATATACTTTACTGTTGTCAAAATGTCTGGTATGTACAAGCCACAGACTCCAGTCTGATTGTTGAATCCATTGTAAACAATCATGCTTGCGCCCCTGCTACATTCAATAATAAACTCAAAGCAAGGTCACATCCTCACACAGAGCTCACACGCAGTTCAATGAGGTTTGAGTGATGGACTCTATCCCGTTACATTTCACCACTCCTTTAGCATGGTGTTCTTTCCTTTCTTACCGCCAGCCTGCGAAAAAGAAATTCTAAACTGAAGATTTTTTAAGTGTCTGTGATGAGAAGTAATAATATTCAGCAGCAATTATGGGATACCATGATATATTACTAAGGAAATGGTTCAAAGCACTGTAGTGTATTGATCCAAACTGTAAAGCACAGCACACGCAGATTGTAATGAATATTGAGCTTGTTGAGAGCGTAGTTTCCTCCATATCATTTTAAATCTGTATTTTCAGAATTAAGTGCACAGGAACCCTTCATGAATCTAATGAAACTTGTAATTTCTCAACAACATGTTATGTATGTTAAAGTCCCCATGAAATTGAAGTTTTTTAGCTTTTTGTTATGCTAAATGTTAGCCTTTAGGTTATCTATAAGCTAGTATGCTACAAAAAAAATTGCATTTACAATATATAAGCATTCAAAGCTTATTGTCTCTCACTTCCGACATAGATCAACGGTTTTGATGACATCACTCTGCACTTTAGCTTCTCATCAGACTTTCTGTCCAATCAAATGCACTCTAGAATCTGAAGTGTCCCGCCCCCCTACACAATAAACAGATGCTGAAGTACAAAAAAATAAAAAATTATATATATATATATATATATATATATATATATATATATATATATATATATATATATATATATTGCAGTAAAAATTATACAATTACTTAAAAAAATGTTAATTTAAGCCTGTGAAACTAGTTTTTCAGTTGTGACTATGTCCTATTAAATCTGTATTTTGATATGAAGTGTACAGGAACCTTTTGAAAAGTGTAATTTCTCAAGAATGTGTGTGTGTGGTAAAAAATGAATAAAAATGAAATAAATATTGTCAAAAAAAAATCTCGATGATTCCTCTTATTACTATTATATTCATCTTATTACTATTATGTCTGTCTAAATGTCTACAAACAATTAAAAACTTAAATGGTCCTAATAATTCGTTTTCCTTTTCCAAAATGTAATTTCTTCTTTATTTTGTGTTTGGGGTAAAAATGCTTGGCAGGATTCCTTCACCCACTTTTCTCAGATACTTTCAGACCGGAAAGTAACAATCCAGAACATTGAGGCAGCAACAGAACAGCTGAGTGTAATTCTGTTATTTTTGCTTGTACCACAAGCCATCCAAAAACTTTTAAACAATTCAGACTCCCTTCACATAAACCACACAGAGGGGTTTTTAACAAAGCATTTTACATATTCCATGTTTACTTTGAAACAGGCCAGACACTACTTTGTAGTTCGACAATTAAACAGTTTGGATTGACTGCCATATCCTCCTCTTGAATACATTAAACACAATATGGCTATAAAAAAAAACACATTAAAGAACATTATGCATTCCTTTTCGTATTACATTGGCATGCTTCTAAACCTTAAACTGCACTACAAATACAAAAATGTTTTAAAACTCAATGCATTATCAATTAAGCCTTTAATGTCAGACTACGGTCTTAATTTTTTAAAATATTGCAGAGGAAACTGACACATGATCGGGGGAAGGAAGCAATGTCACCTTGAGTAATCAAATTCATCTGCTTCATAAAGAAACACAGCCCAATATAGTACAAGAGCACAGTGTGGTTTTCATCCTGGGGGATCCCAGAAGAAACTGCCTCTAGCCGTGGTGGTATTAGCTGCTTTCCAGACTTATGCTTTAGTCTCTACTGTACGGCTGCTCACCGTGAGCTGGCTTCTGGTTTCCTTGTAAAATATAATTGAACCTCACATTGACATCACACTTTCCTCCCCACAAACCACCCATGCTAGAGAGAGAAAGCTCAAGTTGAAAGACACAGATAAAAGAGAAGAAGCCATGCGAACCAGAATGGAATCTGGGGCATCTTCCAGAGCTTATTCAGACCTCAAA
Source organism: Carassius gibelio (assembly GCF_023724105.1). Classification (NCBI taxonomy): domain Eukaryota; kingdom Metazoa; phylum Chordata; class Actinopteri; order Cypriniformes; family Cyprinidae; genus Carassius; species Carassius gibelio. The sequence goes on along the minus strand of NC_068401.1, from coordinate 11,186,013 downwards.
CGTAGATTGATCACAACCACAAGGCTGCCAGTTTCAAAGCTAGTCAAAAAATAACAATGCAGCATGCAGCACCCTGACCTTTAGAAAAACTTTAATTCATGCACTATAAAATCAGAGATGGTGACCACATTGCCACAACAACTGATTTCCATAGTGACTTTCTGAAACACAGCTTTTGAGCAAATTAAAAAATTTTCCCACACCACTGTAGCTGTTCAATTAGTATAATATTGTAGACTAGTAGTTAAAATTTACTACAAAGTCTGAAACCACTGTTATTGTGCTGTTGAGTAAGCCATTAAACCCTAGGCTAGAGTCGCTTTGGATAAAAGTATCAGCTTAATTATTAAATTTAGTATATTTAGTTACAGTTTAAGCCATTTAATCTACAGTATAAAAAGAATATATATATATCTACCTGGATTTACTTGAGACTTGACAGCTCCCGATAGGTAAAGGAGGATAAGGAGCGGAAAGAGCATCTTCCAAAGCTGCTTCATCTCAGGCGGAGACGGAACGTTCATTCCTGGAGAATGAGACACATGGTTAAAAAAAAACGTATGACTTCATTTCACCACAGACATCCAGGAACTGCTCTCTAACATGATTTCTCCTTAATAAAACTAAAAGAGGAATCAACTGTATCCTAACAATCCTCAAGCAAGTTTCAGCCCAGGTTTAAATGGCGTCAGTATTTATACATTAAAACAACAATGTCAGTATTCAGCATCATGTCATTATGGCATTTTAAACTGTCAAAGATATTTTGAACATTTTTTTTTCCATCCATACAATGGCAGCCAGTGGGGCACAGTGATGTTTTATACTCCATTAACTTTTATTGTATCGGCAGAAACATTCTTCAAAATATCTTTTTTTTGTGTTCCACACAAGAAAGAACATAATTCATGTTTGAACATAATTCAGGTTCATCTACCACCCACACCTTAAAAAATAGTGTCTGAAAAGCTAATAATCTCATTTACATTCCATATTCTGAAAATCTGTTGGCTTGAGAACTGTCTTCATCCTTTTAGTTTTTATTCTCCAGTTATGAAAAGGCACTGAGGCATGACACAAATTTAATGGGAAAACACGTTGTTGTTATTTTGAGGCCATGGTATTAATTTGGTCTGTAAAGCTGAAATAATTGCCTGCGGAGCATAATGGAATTTCCATATTCATTATACTGACGTGAGAACAGCAACAACTATGGGAAAACTTCATGAGGCATTGTGGCTAGGAGAGAAAAACTTGACAAAGAATTCAAAGAGAAAATACAAGCTCTCTGGGTTTACTTCACTAACTACTGGCCATCAACAGAGTCTTTTATGAAAGTCTGAATTTTGAGCAAACACAGATACACAATAAAACTAGCCGGCACTTTTTAATATTCATATTTACACTGATATATTATGCAGATGTCTTAGTTTTATGTATGCTATAAAAAGGTTAGAAAAAATGGAACACCGCAAACATTTTCATTACTTTTTTTTTTTTTACTTCATTATTACAAATAGGTCACCCCAAATGTTTTCCGGTACATTCTACAGTACATTTTACCTAGCATATACCTAAACTTAACAACTGTCTTATTATCTATTGATATGCAGCAAACTAGAAGTTTATTGAGGGAAAACTCCTAATTAACAGTGAATATGTGTTCCTTATTCTAAAGCGTAACTGAAATTACATATAAATATGAACTTAAGTCCTTCTTAAGTTGGCCAAAAGTGCAAAGTGCCTTTATTATCAATTTAATCTACAGTTTAACACATTTTCATTCAATTGCAATAATGCCAATAATGTCATTATATTATATTTAGGCAAAAGTCCAATTTTGTTTTCACAGGTGACCTTGTAATAGTTCATATTTAAGTATTTTATATTTATAGACAGTATGAAGTAGCTTAAATGTAGCTCAAAATACCTTTCAATTCAATTCAAGTTTATTTGTAGAGCGTTTTTCTCAATACAAATAATTTCAAAACATAATGTAAGTTTCTATTTTACTATTAACATTATTAACAGCAATCATGATAATATGTTGTGATCAAACTTATAGCAAAGTTTGGTAGTTTTGTATGTTGTTTCAGAGCATCATCTGAGGTCTTGTCTTCTACCATCACGAGCTTCTTTATGTAAGAGTAGCATTCAGCTTAGCTTAGCTAATTCATCTCTAGAGTAGTTAGTAATTTAGTTAACTACACAGTCTTGCCAAACACTATACAGTACATGACTGCAATGTGTGAATATATCTTATATAGGATGTATGTGTATTTTGTTCTATTGGCAAAGTTTTAAGAAAGTGTCATTTTCATTTTAACTGGAACATCAGGAAAAGATACGGTTTTGTAAAATTTGAACAAAACACAGCAACAGTGAGAGCTATTAACAAGTAAACTGATTTAACGGTAAAACACACAAAATAATGTAAATGCATTTTAAACAATTTTAATTCAATTAAATTTAAATTAAATGATTTCATGCTTGTTTTCTTTTGTAAATCTCTCAGACAGCAACTCATCACCATACAGTATATGTGGGACGTTCTTAGCATTAAACAAAAACCTGAAAGATAGCAATCGATTAAATGTCGCAAATATTTGAATGTAACCATCGCCTCTTGAATACAGTTTTTTTGTGACCGCCAGAGGAACACAAGAGCCCTTACTTATATTTAATAATATTTTAATGAAATGCAAAATTGCAGTGCATTGGCCGAGCATTCATGTCTGCATTTGTCTTCTTGCATAGAGATGTTTCTGACCTTAACATAAAAAAAAAAAAAAATTATAAAAAGAAACTGACCAGGGGATGTGGAGTGTCTGCCTGTGGGTCAGACGTTACCTCAGAGAGTGTGTTAGAGCCAATACAGATGACCAGTTCAGTCAAAATATCACTCCCACCTTTACTGATCATAATATGAAATAGTACTGGCTTACTACATTATTATTACACAACATGTATGTTCTCAAGAACCAATGAACAACAGAATTGCTTATGACACATAATTAGGGGAGCTATAATGTCAGGATATATTGTACAAAACTCCAATTTTACATGCCAATTTCATTCAGTAAACTATACTTAGTCTTATAAAGACAGATGCTGCAGGCTAAAACTAAATTTGCTTTAATTATAATGGAGAAAATGAAACGCACATGCTGGACCGTAAACAAGCGCAGGATTACTCACTGCTTTTGACTGTGCATGACTGTCCTGGACTATTGAAAATTTCTCAACACATGATTCATGACGAGTTATGTAACATAAAAAAATCATCATATGAACTCACTGTCATTTCATTCAAAACCCATCTGTTATTTTCTAAATTTACATTTATGCATGTAGTAAACGCTTTTATCCAAAAAAGGACAATGTAATTTGTCCAATTAGTCAGCAACATTACACACAATGTATTACACAATGCCAGATTTATTAGTCAACTAGATTATTAGACAGTCTATATGCTGAATAACTATATATAAAAACCTTATATACACTATATATAAAAGTTGGTCCATATTACATGTGTACTATATCCTTGGAGCAAAGTCATTGTATAATTGAATGGAAACAAGTCATTTTTTATTACGATACACAATGTCTATTACTACACACATCCAATCCTGTAAAACCATCACTTCTAATAATGATGTCTTCAGTAATCAATCTTTGTTATATCACTAGAAAATAAACATGCATTTTATAAATGAAACAGCAGCATGCACATTTATCAAAGTTCTTCAAGTTCAGTTTAAAGTCTTTAAGGTTGGGACAAAAGTGACTTTGGATCTCTGCTGGAGACCTTAAGAAGCCAAGAAAAGTCTTCATCACCAGCCAAACAAAACTCTCCTCACAGGGCTGAAGTAGGAGTGCCCTATATAACAAGAACATGTGTGATCATCAGGCAGATTTCTGCCTCTTCTGCCTCATTTAAGTTTGAGCATTTCAAAGAGGTTTTAAAACAACAACAAAGGCCTTATAGACTCAACATACAACACATCTTTGAACATTCACTATAATAATAATAATGCACACTAATCAAAGGAAGTGAAGTGTATGATAATAAAGTTTAATGTGACTTTGGTCGACCACCAGCATTTGTACTTCATGTATATTATAAAGTATTTGGACATTCTGACACACTAAGAATGAATGGATTTCACTGTATTTCATTTAATAGATAGTTTCGATCTTTGATTATGATTGGCTGAGATGCGTTCAAAGCCATTTTGCCTGAACAACCACATTGCTTAGCAGAATTATTGAATCATTGTTAAAATCATTGCGGTGTATATGCAGGCTCCACATAATGGCTAGACACCTTATTGGGCCCTATTGAAACAAAACAAAATAAACAAAACAAAACAAAACAAAACTTCAATTAAATATAAACAATAACCAAGAAATGAAACAAACAACACAAATTCAATTAAACAAAACCTTTAACAAATAAAAACAGTAAAACAAAGCAAAACTCAACAAAACAAAATAAAACAAACAAAACAAAAACAAAACAAAAGAACAGTTCACTGCAAAGTGATTTTGAAAGCGGCAGGGCTCTAAGAGCTCAATAATGATAAACAACTCAGTTCTTCCATTTTTACGGTGGCTCTTACAAATGTGCTTTGTCTCCCCAGGGACAACCCTGTTTGGTTAACACGTGTGACTCTGCAAACCTCTGTGTGAACTTCCAAGCAGAGGGGATACCACACACACGGGAAAGAGCTGGGTTACAAGGACCCTCAATTATTTGCTACAGTGCATACAGGGGTTACAGCTCAGAGGGGAGGGATTCTTTGGTGTGTTATTTTGCCAGCATTTCCCAAAGTCACATTCCCAAGAGTCAAACACTTAGAGATATCAGAAGATTGTCAGTTAATGCCACGGCACAAAACATTATTATATTGTATAGCATTATTGTATTTATTTTTCAGTTTATTGTGTATTGTCTTTAAAGGGGGCATATGATGCGATTTCAATTTTTTCTTTTCTTTAGTGTGCTATGTGGCTATTTGTGCATGTATGAGATCTGCAGAATTATTCTATCTGAAAGAGAAGGCTGATCCAGACCGGGCTAAAACGCCTCATCCAAACACGCCCCCACATGTTTACATCACGATGTGGAAATATTTGTGTAAGGCCACCCAAATGTTCGTGCAAAGAGAGTAGGCATGGTTTCAGGAACCGCAGTAGTATTGATGCGGTCCCATGTCAGGGAGACGCAAAAGCAAAAGCACTTTTTTAGGCCTCCTGGAAGTAGATGCACTGAGGAATCATTGGTTAAGCTTTATTTACAACCTAACAGCACAACTCAGATGTTCAAATTTATGCAACGTATTTTATGGGCAACATTTTTGTGAACCTAGGAGACTAGCAAATACAAAGCTTTCTGTGCAAAGGCTATTTAAAAAAAAAAAGCAAAAAAAAAAAAAAAAAAGGTAAATTCCGACTTTGCTACAATCTGGCCCTTATTCCGAATATGCTACTTTACAGGTAAGTATGTTTTCATAATAGTTTAAGTATTTGCTATTTACTGCTATTGAAATGCATAGTTATTTTTACTCTTTACAAAAAATCCTTTGTAATATTATTCACATCACTTTCAATCATTTTAACACACTTTTTGCTGAATAAAATTATTTATTTGTTTGTTTATGAATCTCATTAACCCCAAAGTTTTGTGCATCACATCATTTTAGTGTATCATGATTTCCACAAAAATATTTAGTTATGTTTTTTGAGCACCAAATCAGCAAAATGAAATTATTTCTGAAAGATCATGTGACACTGAAGTATTGAGTAATAGCTTCTGAAAATTCAGATAATTTTGCCATCCTAGGAATAAATAATAATATTACTGTTTTTACTGTATTTATTATGAAATAAATACAGCCTTGGTGGGCATACAAGACTTTCAAAAACACAAAAAACCCCTCTTAATTATCAAACTTTTATAAAAAAGAAAAAATTCTAGAGTACAATAACTTAATGGTCTATGTAAAAATGAACAAAACAACAAATACAATAACAACAAAAATAATCATTTTTAATTCTCTCAGCCCTTCTCTCAGTGTATGTTGGGAGTTTCAAGTAACTGCACTGAAACGTGGTAGTTTAGGTCCCTCAGTTTATGCTAAAACATAACATTTCAGGCGGAGTGTGAATGGAGCAGATGATCTTGGTCACACAGAGACTGTAGTCAACATATGGAATCACTGGACGGTTGCCTCTGAAGCATTCATATGTGCTCTACACATTTACAGCATAATATATGATTACACGGCCTTCTGTGTTTGAAATTTGTACCAGCCCTACAAGGCCATTCCTCAAATGTCACCAATCATAGTGTTCACATTGAGTGATCCTGCAAGGAGGCAGATGAGAATAACTTAAGGAGACACGGGCAGACGGGGCAAGTAATAAAAGATTTGTCTCTAAAACCAGCCAGTATGCTAGGAGCATACTGCATTATGAAGCTGTCGTTGTAACTTTAACACATAACTTGAGAAGACAAAGTAGGCAAACATTTCAGAATATGGATGGTTTTTTTCAGACACTTCAGACTTTCAGACAGGACCATTTCAAGACTGGCACGTTATATTTAGCAGCTGTTAAAGTTTCTCATTTGTGTCACCCAAGTACTTTGGAATGTTTAAAATCATTTTCCCAGCGACTCGAAGGAATTACAAAGGAAAGCTCATGCAGCAGCTTGCTAAATCCTCGGCCATGCTTCATACACTTCAAAGAAGACATTAGAGCTTAAATAGTCTGCATTAAAAGTAGTCAATTAGTATAAGGAACATACAACAATAAAAAAAAAATGGGGTCAGTAAATATTAAGCAGTCCAAATGTTTTCAACGCTGACCATAAGAAATTTTTCTTGCGTGCCAAATCAGCATATTAAAATGATTTCTGATGGATCATGGGACACAGAACCACAGGTCAAAGGAATAAATTACATTTAAAATGTAAACATACATTTTAAAAATGAAAAAAAAAAAAAAAAAACATTAAAATATATTACAATAGAAAAGTGTTATTTATGTTGTATAAATTGTATAAAATGTCTTTCAGTATTTTTAATCTTATTTAATATTATTATCTTATTAATTTAATATTTGTCTTTATTATCATTTAGAAACTTCTTTTAATGATACTTTTTTTTGAGAGTTTTCCTGAAGGGGTTTGGACCGGTTACCTGAGATTCAGTTAATACTTAAAAACATAAGCCTTAGAAAAGTGGAATGAAATCAGGACACATTCAGATCTGCCGCATGATCTAGTCTCTGTTTCACTGAAAAAAGTGGGTTTGCCACATCAACGCAAAGAAGATCCATCATGATTTTTTCCAAGTATATTTGTTTTAATGGCTTAATGCGAGGAATATTCCACATGGAATTCTGAAAAAAAAAAGATTTTATTTTTGCCATCTTAGGTGAAGTGTTGCACACAGTGTTTATTAATGGAAACTTTTTAACACATTACCTTTAAGGATTTAATTTGTTGACATGAACTCACAATGAACCATACTTCTACAGCATTTACCTCTTTTATGTTAATTTTAAAATAATCAGTCATTTTTAAATCAAAAGATGCATCACTTAATATTAATGAATAAACTCAGAACTAAAACAAACAATGAACAAATGTACTCATATTAATTTCAAATTACAAATGTTGTAATTTGATAAATAAAATAAAAAGCTTTGAATTACTCGTTGTTAGTTTAGGGTAGTTAATGCATTAACACTAATGAGGGAAAGAAAAGTGTTACTAGAACCTTTAAGTTCTCTTGACTTTAAGATGCAGACTAAACAAAATAATTCTCTAATCTTATATTTGATACATTAGTATGCATATTACAAAAGCATACCTGGAACAGAATGGCGCCTTTTAAAGGTCAAAAGGTAAATTCCCAGGAAATGCATGGACTAGTTTAATTTACGTATACATATGAAAAGTTTATCTGCATAAAAAAAAACATAAATCCTTTTTTAAAATAAAAAAAATCAAAATTTTTGTTGTTATCATGTTTTAATTGTGTTAGTTAGCTGTATTTTTTGTTATTTTTTTAACCTAAGCAAAATAGCCAACTGCAGTTTGATTGAGATTAATTGAAATGAAAAATGAAAAATCATGATTTTTGCAAATTATCTGAAAGTTATCTGTTTTTGCTAATTAACTCTTCATATACTAGTGTCTGGTAAAAGTGTCTGACATATGCATGAGTGTATAATAATACGTGTATTAATAATAGTTACTTGAAATTTCACTCATAATGGTTGAATGGGAAAAATATGCAGTGCGATATATCAAAAGTAATATGAATAAATAATCTCACAAGAAAACTTAATTTTTTAAAAGATAGTTAATTAATCAAGCGAAAACAAATAAAAAAAAATGTATGAACTAATTTGGTGGGATTTAGAAAAACCAACAACTGTCATTATAAATATTTATTTAAATTAATTATGCAGATTAATGTGCACAACAAGCGTTTTTTTTTTTTTTTTCAGAAAAAAATTGTACTGTGAATAGTAAAGCTTTTAAACATCTTGGAAGCCAGTTTGATTATTAATATATATATATATTTTTTCATGTTAATAATATTTAGCAAGTACATAAAAAGGTATAATTCCCATTGGGGCAATTAGTATACTAGAGTTAGAAAAAAAATTTAAAATAAGAAAGGAGGAAAAAATAATTTTGTCTGTTTAATAGTATAGTTTGGTGGTGGGAAATCAGTTTTCCAAATATCCCCAAGATTCTAACCATAAACAGACTCTCAGTAACAAGCTAAAATAATATTATTGAGAAAATATCATTTGAGAAAATCACACTAAAACATTTTTTATCTGATAACAGTATTTAAAGAGAAACCATTAGTGGATTGAAGGACCTTATTAAACACAACACCCCAAAGTACAGAGGGCCAATAGTGCACACGAAGGCCGTGGCCCTGGTGAGACCTGGAAGAATAAATATAGTAGGATTTAACTGATTCCAAAGCACAATACTGGCTCTTCAGTGTAACACATTACACAACGTCTTCTAGGTGCTTTAGTCAACATCATTCACATGCAATAGGTGAAGATCGCTTTAAAAGTAAAAGCTCGGCCTCGCACAGAGCCTGTCTACCTCATAAACAGCATGAGGCCCATATCAGGAAAAAGGAAATGAAAGTCAAAAATAGTGTCAGTGATTTTGCAATGAGGACACAGTGTGCTCTTTGAATTTAAATAGAGGAGCGCATAGCTAGGTATGTCTGCAAAAGCTACCCCATTTTTACTGTTAAATTAACATTTGGGATAAATGCTGGATTTTACAGGTAAGTGTTTTCTTAATGTGCTGTGAAAACCACAGCAATAAAGAGAAATGGCACTTTATATGCAAAGCTTTTATTGTCCTGCACTTTTTCCTGTGCCACATCAAGGATAATTGAGCCACGTTTTAATATTTAAAGGGGTCAGCTTTTTTGTTTTGTTTTAGGATGGACAGAGATAAATGTTATTCTATATTATGCTTATATTCCAAAGATTAACAATTTACAGTAAGCGTATATGCAGGTTATAAAATAATTAATAGCTTTCCTATAAACTTTGTTCTGAACATAAACAAATCCTAACTCTAACCAGACTCTCATTCTAGAATAGAGGACATAATCTAATGAAAGTTTCATATGGATTGGAAGACAGATAGGTCATACTTTATCTAAAGGCCTCAATTAAACCTCATTGCACATCAGTGTCAAAATCTGGTTTCAATTTGTGGTCCTGTACGTGAGAGCGTTCCAAGATCTGAGATCGTCACTTAACCAACCAAATAACCCAAAAATGACAGTGACGGGCTCTTCAAACGCCACCTTTCAAGACAACTATATGCACTTTTGGTTATGCTGTAGAGCCTCCCTCCACTGCTCACTGCAATTAACTGTCGGGGTTTTATCATAGGCTTTAAAAATGATGGCAGTGAGAACTTCACAATCATGCATTTCAAAATCCTTCACAGTTTTTAGATGATTTACTTCAGGATAAGATGACACTAACTTTCTCCAAACACTTCTACAAAATGTAAAAAAAAAAATGTTTTGAAACTAAATACCATTTCAGTTTTTCTACTTCTAAATTTCATGTTTACTTCACTGTTTTATTAGCTATTTTTTCCTGAAATTTACTAGCAATTTCTACACGTTTTTCTTTTTTTCAAAGCTTAATATAATTCAGAATGAGAGTGCATCTAAGTGTAATTCAGAGCACAACTACAATAGTGCACTTTATTTGGCATACTACGTACCACTGGAGTGAATGGATCTTATTTGCCAGGCAGATATTCACACACCTGTAAATTTAGGAATGAAGAAAACATGTGTTTTTCATTTGAAACCTCTTTCATTCCTCCCTAAAGCAATGGTCATATAGCACTGCAGATATTTTACTTTCATGGAAATGCATAAATCCAAATCAAATGGCAGTTCCAGCTAAATTAGAGCCAGGTGATCGCAAAAACAGATGCAAGTGCAACGACACATGTTACAGTGTCATGAGGTTTTGTGATGAGTAGATGTTTTCTACTTTTCTCCTAACCCATTTGGGGTAGCACAGGTGACCGAAAAACATCATTTTGTATTTTTAAACAAAAGTGAGCAAAATTGTATGAACACAATTCCGGTGAACTTCATCGGAGTGTGCACCTGCGCAAAACACACTGGAATGTAACATATATTCTCTCCTGAGCTTTCTGACTTAAATTACACTAGTGGAAAAAACCTTTTCCATTTCTTTTCTGAAAGCAACAGTTTGTTTACGAAGCGTTGCATGAATCATACAAGTCTCAAAACAAGCAGTGGGTGCTTTCTTCCTGAAACTCAATGAAACATATTTCCAAAAGTGCAGATTTAAGGTTAAAAAGTGTAATACTCATATAGTTGAATGCTTATATATATTTTATGATTAAGAGCGATGCTTTTATATTATGCGATAAAAATGTAATATGCCATGTAATTCAGATCGTTTTCATAAACATTTTCATTACATACAAAAAAGCAAATGCATCTCTTTGTATATTCAGACTCAGGTTAAGGAGAAACCACAAAAAAATGATAAGTTATACAAACATACTCTGTTACCTATTCAAATTCTTACATTAGTGTTACAAGTGAGAAAAGTGAAGTCTTTTTTAATCTTTTTTAGTAAGAAATAGAGTACTAAATTACCTGCAACCAAATCTAAAGTTAAAAAGAATGGTTGAATGGATGAATGGTTTCACAGTCCCATATTAAACTACAAGTAAAATTATGATGTAATGTACAATGACTCAATACTAATTATTAATAGCTTTGCAATTTAAGCATCACAAAAATATGTAAATGCATGAATGCAGTACTATACATATTAGTACTAAAGGCCTGTCTTAAAATGAACTATTCAGAGTTATTCATTATGTATCAGGAGTCTCTGTGCCGTCTCTCTATCCAGTAAGCGCTCTGAAAGACATTGAAGATATCGGCATACAGGATTTCTATTACTCCTTACCGTGCTTGCACCCAAAATATATGTGAACACTAAGCTGAATTACTCCCTCATTCAGGCTTAAAATTCTTCATTGACATCAATAATTGAATTGCATACTGTGAATACGAAGCAAACATTTTAAAGCAATATTACTTCAAATGTTCATTGTATTCAGTATCCTGATTACACTGATCAGCCGTTCGCTGAGATCAAAAAACATTAAAAACAGCTTGGGCTTAAATTAAAGCTTTGGATTCTTAAATGCTTACATAAATTAAGGATATATAAACTGCCCATACGCATATGTTGATGTCTTGAAAAGGTCATCACTGTGTAACACCGGCAATGACACCTACACACACCAGGTTCAGTCGTACAGTGGAAGGATATACAATACCTCAAAATTACTTACGTTACATTTAAAAATGTCATAACAAGTAACAAACAAATCAGGTTTTCTCATAAACCAATCTATATCGAGGTGATTTTTAGAAGATGTATGAAGTCAGTTCACCTCAAGTTCACACAGGTGGTCCTATCAACCAACAACAGGTGTAAATTCATAATTTGATGATTATACTAAGTTTGAAAAAAAGTCTAAATAATTGGCGTCATAATTTGGAACAGTGTGTTTCATAAACAATTCACATTTTGCTTAAAATGTGTGTTTATCAAAATATTGACAAAAAAAAAAAATCTTTTTAAGAGAGGTTCAACTTTCCAAATACTTTTTACAGATATTTAAGTCATTGTACATCTATTTGAGTGCGTGTGTGTATCACAGCCACCATTCAAACTTAATTAGAATTAATAGTTATTAGCGTACCTCAGGTTAACTTACAGAAGGTTTTTTAATGCAAAATGTTATTCTTAATCTGACAACTATGAAAGGGGCTCATTTTTTTATTTTACAAAGCTGGTTAGAAAAGGAAAAGGAAACAAGAGGGATACAGTCCTGAGGGACAACAGGAGGAACAAATAGGTTACAGTAATGCATAATTTCCGAGCAAAATCCAGTATTTTGATTACACCTTCTTGAAATTTAACAAGCTAGAACATACGATAACTACCTTGTTAAAAAAAGTCAATTCAGAACAGCTGGTTCTCTGGATCAAGTCGCTCTGCTATCCGCTATTTTAGTCTGCCATGCAAACAGTGGCTGTCCTATGCAAGTTTTTAACAAAAAGACAACGGAACAGCACTTATACACGTTCAGTAGTTCTAACGCCATTATAACCAGTCATATACATATTCGCTTGAATCCAACAAAGGAAATGATCGAAAGAGAGAAAAAAAAAGATAAGAAAAGAAAGAAAAGAGACATTATGCAAACTTACTGCTTGGGATGCTGTTTTCAAACCATTTGTCCAAGGATTTCTTAATTCCAAGTAATGTGTGGCAATCAGGAGGATAAAAACAAGGCTTTTTCTTTCACTCCGAACCTCTCTTTCAGATCTCACATTCAGGCACAGTAAGCTGATGTAAGACACCGCTGGATGAGGGGAAAAAAAGAGCAAGAGCGGGGGAGAGAGACGGAGACAGAGAGAGAGAGAGAGAGAGAGAGAGAGACGAAAAAAACTAACATTCTGAGGATTCTTGGGGAAAATGCCAAAAGTCCCAGAATTCTTCGTGCCATACAGAAGGTTTCAATTAAGTCAGACTCCTGTGGCCAATCGGAGAAGATTTGGAATATTCTTTCTTTCTATTTATTTATTTATTTATTTTTACAGTCCAACATCATAAAAAAAAAGTCTAAATCCAGGACAGCAAGTATTAACTTTAATGTTTTCAGAATGTCCTGAATATTTTATGTGCATATGATCTTAGTTATTTTCTTTTGCCATGTGTTGGCCCTCACTACTGGTAGTGATTTAACATTTATTGAAGGCGCAGTGAATTTTTCTTCCCCTGTGTACGTTTCTTTGCATTTATTGTCCTGTATTTTGCTTATAAAAAGTATTAATTAATTCTTGGAAAAGTATGGATAGGGTGGGAGCTGTAACCACAGCTAGATCTAGTTGTAACGGTTGTCGTAACTGTTGTAGCTGTAACTGTTCATCCATACAAAGTGTGATTAAAATACCCATTTTTTACCTTCAAAAAGTGATTGTTAGGTAGTTTTCAAAGACTTGTGTGAATTTAGTTTGCTTTCCCTTTAAATCCCTCCTCCATCTCTATACAGGAAAATCATTCTGCAAGATAATGAGAAAAGCAGTCCCAGCCTTTTCTCTCTTTTTCTTTCACCATTAGCTTTGGCTAGAGACAGGATATTCAATTATAATTTATCGATGGAAAACTGATACAGAACTATTGTTATAGTGAAGAAAAAGCAATACAAATTCAAAACTTCTCCACTGATCTGAAGAAACACGGCCTAATTTGATTACCACTAAAAATCAAAGTTTCCCAAAATTAAAAGCCTAAAGAACGGCTCCTGAGTAGCTTGTCATTATCCAAAACCACCAACAGTACATTATTTGCACTAACCCTCGGCCTGGGATTATTTACCTTCCTCAAGTACAGAAAAGTGACAGATACAAAGAGATCCAGACTGTGGATCGTCTATATTTGAACAATGAACTTTTGTGCAGGCAACCTAGTTTTAAATCTTAGAGGCCTTCCATTAAATATATCCTCATGATTGCAACACTGCACATTACTTTTCCAAGAAATTATTCTCTAATTTCTGAGCTTTGTTTATACAGGGATTGAGATTGATGGGCCTACAGTAGGTCAAGGCATATTTCTATTCATTTCTTCACTACAGCAATGAGACAAAGGCTGTCCAAATTCAACCATGTGATTAGTGTAAACAGATACACTTCAAAATGTTTTAAAACCTTTCTCTATTCAGCTTATTTTTGTATTAGGGTACAATGAAACCATTTCAGAATTCCTTGAGAACCAAATTAGGTGGCAGGAACTGATACTTTTATTGGCAGTTGAAGGCAACACGTATCCAAGAATTCCGAGAAAATGTTTTCAATGTATCCAAATGGCAAAAAATACCACGCTTAAAAAAAGATTTTGAAATATGTCTGTTTATAGTAATCACATGCTTGAAACCAGGAAGCATTTGTCTCTGCTTTAATGTGAATGCGAAAATTGCAGCAATTTTCTCAAATGCCAAATTATATGTAATGCAATTTTACAATTTCCATGCATCTTGTGCAAATGTAAGTCAAGACATTCCTATAAATGGTAACTGAGGAAAGTAAGTATACAGAAATTAAAGTAAACAAACAATGAATTATCCGTTGTGATAAATTGTTTTATACATGGATGTGCACAATCAAACATAGATGGTGCAGACAAAGGCTAATCAGAAAAGTGGAATGGTAGACTGTGAAAGAGAGAAGGTGACTCAAAGTGCACACTTTCTGAAGCACTGTTATTGGCAGCAACAGATTCCAGCCAATCAGAATCTCTCATAAACCCTGTGCTGGAAAATCTGATGCAATGTCACATTCCCACTCACTTTTTCTCGTCGAAAACATACCTGTCAAAAACAGACATCCAGAGAGTAGACCAAACTTTGATTTTACATGTATCTACATTTTCAGAGTGGAACAGATTAAGCAGAAATGGCTAAAATCTCTGTTTATCATTTGATACATCCATATAGAAACTGAATGGTTGAACTCATAAGTTCCAATTAAAAAAAAAAAAAAGCTCTGCACACTGATATAAAAATAAGTCTTAGCAAAATAAATAGATTTTTAAAATGATTTGATTGTGATTAGCCTACTGGCACCCTTCATTCATTTTATTGCACAAGAATGGCACGGTTTCCTCCACCCTGGCAGGAAGTGAGATGAAGATGAAGAGATAAAGAGCCTTCTTTTGGTTTCAAGTGCAGCAACTGGCTCGAGGTTCACAGGCCATTCTTCACAAGCTCGCGGACGCCGTTCTCATCGATGACCAGAGTGGGCTGGAAAGCTTTTCCATTTACAAGATGCTCCAACCCCTTGGAAATAAGACAGGCTATTCATTTTATGAAACAGGAACTTGCAAGTATAATATGAGGCTTAAAATGTTTTCTTTTCTCCTTGCACCTGAACAATATGTTAGATCGAAATATTTTAAATTAAAAGAGGCATTTGTGACTCTTACCTCACCACCATAAGACACAAGAGGAGAGATCTCACATTTGATTGGCAGGTCTGTTCCATCCTTCAGGCTGTGGCACCAAAAAGAGTTATAGATTTTATATGCATTGCGTTGCCAGATCAAGCATTAATCATGACATATGATATTAAATTACTTTAGAGATCAAATCAAGTAAACATAAAACTTTAGTTTAAACTTACAAATAATAATAATAATAATAATAAGATATTTTTGCTTCAGAAAATCAAACTAATTCAACTACAAATGATTCACCCTTTAGTTGCCGTTTAGATCACCACAATCAATGCAAGCACAATGCAAACTATTAAACTATCCATTTAAATATTCATACTACAAAATTCTGTCATTTTGTAGATGAGGAAAACTTGATTATAAGCACCTAAACCAGATTATGTGTTATAATGATGAGAAGCCTTGTTCCATTTAGCATGCCTGATTCCCATTTCCCATCATGCATATTATTCTGCCCATTAGTAGCTGCTGTTTGGGTCAGTCGCCAACCTTTACCACGGCCATCTGGGATTGGACACCTCCTCCAACTGAGCTCTAACAGCTACACGGAATCTACTAAGAGCGAAGCCCCATCACCATGCACTACATACGACAGTGAGAATAGTTACTTCTGGCTGACTTCAGGAGTGACTGTCCCTGCTGGTCCATGTCTAGAAATGTTACACAGGAAATATAGTGTGGTTACACTATAACTGAAGATAAAGGGGAGTTGAACTGAACACAGGTGGGAAGGAAATTTGGGATTAAAGAGAGACTTCATCTGGAAATGAAAATTCTGTTGTCATTTACATACCTTTGTGTTGTTCCACACCTGTATGCTATTATTTTTGCAGCAGAACACAAAATGAGAATCTTCACAGAGCTCTTTTCCATACATGAGGTGATTACTGTTAAGATGCAAAAATGATCAAATAAAGAGCTGTGTGATGATTCTATAGAATTTTTGTATTTGTGTTATACTGCAAAGATAACATCCTACAGTTTTGGGAAGGCACCAGGGTGAGTAACTGATGACAGAATTTTCTTTTTTGTGTACATGTCTTACCTGGGTATAGCAGGTATAGGGGTTCCATTCTCATCAACGAAATGTCCTCCTGCATTTAAGATCCAGCGGTGATGCAGGGACATGAGGGCCTGACGGGCTGTAGTGGGGTTGTCCTTCCCATCTTGACTGTCTGCATTTTTCAATGGAGAAAACTCGTCTTCTCTCAGAACTTCATACACCACAAATGTTCTGCCATACACAAAAATTTTTTTCAATAAGTTATAGCTTCTAGAACAGGACTGAAGCAAAGTTTGAAACAAATATTTAGATTTTCCAATAATAGTTTCATTTGTATCCAAAAAAATAAATAAAAGATAGAAGTGCTTGATATTTTGATTTGCTTTGGATAATTTTAAAGGGACAGCTCACCCAAAAATGAAACCTGTCAAGACCTTAGTTCATCTTCAAAAAACAAATGAAGATATTTTTGATGAAATCCAAGAACTTTCTGACACTGCATAAACGGCAACGAAATGTTGTAAGAGCATTGTTAAAATGGTCCATGTGACAACAGCGATACAATCTTCATTTTAGGAAGCTATGAGAATACTTTTTGTGTGCAAAGAAAACCAAAATAATGAGTTTATTCATCAATTCCTTCTCTTCTGTGTCAGTCAACGTAGCTCCACACAAGGTTGAACCACTGATGTCACACGGACTATTTTAATGAGGTCCTTACTAGTGTTCTAGGCCTTTAACGTCTCAGCTGCATTACTGTCTATACAGGGTCAGAAAGCTCTCGGATTTCATCAAAAATATCTTAATTTGCGTTCCGAAGATGAACGAAGCTCTTACAGGTTTGGAACATCATGAGGGTTAGTAATTAATGACAAAAATGTCATTTTTGGGTGAACTATCCCTTTAAGCCAGTTTACGCAATATCATTTTAAACTATTCAGCATACAGAACAGATGTTATGAATTATATTCTTGTTTTGTATAGGATTAGCAAGGGTGTCATTCAAAAGCTTTGACATTTGGAGGCTTTTTTCATTTTAAGAGGAATTTTAGAGTGACATGAGTACACAGCACTGTCTACACACTGTGCATATTGTATAAAACTTGTAAAATACCTAAAACACCTATGAAACAGGTGTAAATGAGGACCCTTCCTGCCAAAGGCACACATACTAAAAACAGGAATGGAAAAAAAGTCTGGAGACTAACTTGGCAAACTGGAATATGTCGAAGACAAATTTTTCCATCTTAATCCCGTTGGGTTTGTCAGGTTTGATTAGCTGTCCTTGTGTGTTCACAAAGGGGATTTTTTTCTGTGCCACATGGTGTTGCAACTGTGGCTCGTGAGTCCTAAAAGTAAGATATAGAGGTATAAAAACAGAGCGATGGACAGGCAGACAGTAACAGACAGAAAAGTGAAGCATGTTCTTTCAGTTAAAATTTCATAAAAATGACAATAAGGGAACACGTCTGGCAAAGTCATCCGTGTTTAAAATACCAGACACTCAAAAACTGCAGATGTTCCTCTTCTGACTTTACCTCATTCTCAGCGCACATTAAAGTCAGCTCCATCCTGTCTAGTATTTACAAGATGGCAAACCTCATTGGAAATAGCTCATAGAAATAGCTGTACTGTTTAATATGTAACGGAGATCCCTGCCTAGCGACAAAATATCATTAAACAGCTCCTAAAGCTGTGATTCAGAGATGATTCATCAAAAACTAACCTACATACTTTGCCAAAAACTAATTAAAAATATTAATTGAAAACTACGGTGTCATTAAAAGCGGACTCGTACAATGCATGAAGCCCTCTCTGAAGATGGACTAACCTCACGATCTCTTTGAGGAACGTGAGGGTGAAGAAGTGATTAGCTATGTTGCCGGCGTTGAACAGTAGTCGTCCATCAGCGCTTCGCTTCTCTGCTGTTGCCAAGGTGATCTCGCTGTACTCCACTACTTGGTAACGCCCATCCACCTTACAGACCACACCCACTGCCTCTGTTGGATTGGTCTTCTCCACAACCTGCCAATCAGAATCAGTGGATGAATGATTGAAAACAGCACAACATTCATTTTTGTCAGTATCAATGCATTCAAAACTTTCCTGCACAGGCAATACCATGCAGATTCACTTAGGTCATTTCCCTCATTTTATTTTTGAGAACTTCTTTTTAGATCATCTAGTGCTGCTCACTGTAAAATCTGTAGTAATGATCACTTTACTAACAATAATAATAACAACATTACAGTTAAATATAATCTAAATGTAATCTAAAAGCACTTAATATTCATCAAAGAATAATGGAGAAAAAAAAAAGAAAAACAGTTTTCACAAAAATATTAAGAAGTACAACCATAGATAATAATAACAGGAATTTTTTTTTTGACACCAAATCAGTATATTAGTTTTATTTCTAAAGAATCATATGACACTGAAGACTGGAGTAATGGCTGCTGAAATATATAGCTTCGCCATTACAGGAATAAATTACATTTTAAAATGTAATAATATTTCCAAATGTTACTGTTTCTACTGCATTTATTATACATTTAAATCAGCCTTAGTGAGTGTTTTGATGTTTAAATTAACTTTTCTCATTTATTGCGATTTACTTTTATAGACATTTATCATTTATGGTTGTAATATGAATAAAGTATAAACCTTATGTGTGTGTGTGTGTGTGTGTGTGTGTGTGTGTGTGTGTGTGTGTGTGTGTGTATGTATGTATGTATGTATGTATGTATGTATGTATGTATGTATGTATGTATGTATGTATGTATGTATGTATGTATGTATGTATGTATATATATATATATATATATATATATATATATATATATATATATATATATATATATATATATATATATATATATATATGATGGTAGTTAAATCAGTTAAAATTACAAGATATCTTTAAAAAACAATTTACTGTAACAAACCCTGTAAACTCGTTAATGATTTAATTTGTGCTGAGTTTATCAGATGTCATAAAAATTGTATCACATCAACTGATAACAATTTGCAAGCACATCAACTACTAAGCCCAAGTCTAAAACCATTTGATAAAGAAGTCCTTTTAACATTTAAAGGAATTTATGTTGGAAAGACAAATCGATACTGAAATGTCATTTCTGTGCAAGTACTAAACTTGCTGCTGTGTTTGCCTGAGGTCTGTGCTAAATTACAGCAGAGGCAAAAGCAGAAAACCCTTTCCATTCATCTGAGTAACAAATTATAAACTTCTGGGTTGATGACGGGTTAGCACTGGAGGGAGGCATCGAGCTCAAGCCACTTGAAGTGCATGCTTCAGAAATTATGAGGGGTGGGTGGGTCCAAATATTCTTACCATCGTTCCCCTGTCACGCAGGAACTGTTTAATTGCTAGCAGCTTCAGAGAGCTCAGTATTCAAAAGCAGCTGTTGAGTATTTCTGTCTGAACCAAATGTCACATGCAAACACTTTCGTGAATCACTTTTTTGTTTGCTAACGATTCAGTTTGAGAGGAAGCTTTCTGTTTACACTGTGAATTAGAAAACCAAGACCTCGCTTTAAAAACAAAACAAGAAAGAACAGCGAGAAAGAATCAGAATCAAAAGCAGAACATGAGATTACTCTCAAAAATGAGATAAATGGGAAATATTGGTCCAGACATAAAACAAGCACTTCCAGATTTCATAAAATACTATTGTCATGACATCACTAACGGTCGCACAAGAAAAACATGCTGAGTTTCACTCTTGTGTGCATCATTTCATAATTATAGTCAGATACATTTTTAGCATATTGCATTGGATATCTGCATTGTTACAAACCTCATCATTCCTGATAATGTAAACAGGAATGTATGCGAGTAGGTTCGACCTAGTAATCTGCTTTCCATAGCATCATAATAACCACTATGATACGTCAAAACTGAGGCTACACATGGCTAAATTAATTGGGATCCTGCATCACCAGGCTGCTTATATAAGAGTTTTAAAGGCAATTTAGCTCCTGACTGGAGACCATTTAAAAGGTCCAGAATAACCACTGTTCCTTGTAAAAGTATTTTTCCTATTTTCTTGCTGTTGTGTACGCAGACTGCAAAAGTACATGTGAACAAGTTACCTGAATTCACACTAAAAGAAACCCCAATGAACTGCTGTAGGATGTGCGGCTAAGTGCAGGGTCCCATCAAAACATTCCTAAAGTAAACATCATTAAACAAAAACCATTCTCTTAAAAAAAAAAAAAAGAAAGAAAAAAAAGCTTGTGGTCTAAATTTTTATTTAATTTAATTGATTAAAAATACAGTTAAAACAGTAATAGTGTGAAATACTAAAACCATTTACAACTATTTTACTTTATGTAAAAAATCATTTATTCCTGCAATAAGAAAATCTTGAATTTTCATCAGCCATTTCACTCTCTAGTGATGTGGTGCCCAAGAAATGTTCCTTATTATCATCAATGTTAAATTCAGTTTTTTCTTCCCCACAGGATTTTTTGATGAATAGAATGTTCAAAAGAACAGCATTCATTTCATACAGGAATCGTTTGTGACATTAGGTCATTACTGTCACTTTTGATCAACTGAATGTGTCCTAGCCAAATAAAATGTAATCTAATTTCTTGATTCCATTCTTTGAATGGGGTATACGTCGAAAGTCACCTGACTAAACCCTGAAAAAGGTCTCATCGAACATATTGAGTAAAACAGCTCCATATTTAACAAAGTATATGCAAAACACTTGACGAGACCTGTTTTACAGAATATGGAAGGCTGTTGCGAATAACCCCCATAGTGTAAATTCCTGCATATACTGTTGTTATCCTGAGCAGCTGCTCCATCTAGTGGACTAACACAAAAGGCTTTGTTTTAAATATGTGACAAAGCACTTCTGAATTAATAATTATATATTAATAATAATAATAATAAATTACATAATATAATAAATTCAAATAGAAATACACAAGAAAATAGCCGAGCCAGGGAATCTACCACAAATATATATATGTAAAATAAATGTGTTTAGATAAGGTGCACAAGCTTAATGATGGCACTGATGAAACATAACTAAGTTTGTGGATTTATGAACAAATTCAAAATAGAACTATATTTGCATAAAGCGTTTTGCATTATGTATAGAAGAGGAAATACTTGCAAGGTTTAGGGCTGGGCATGTCAAGGACTGACCTTTGCACCGCAATCAGCTTTTTTCAGTGTACAGAAGCCAATGAAAGCAGGGTCGGCCACTTTCACAAGAATGTTGTCTACACAGTAGACGTGGATGTAGGAGATTCCTCTCGTCTCCATGTCCTGCACAATATTCTGTGTCCCCAGAGCTCTGTACAGGCCCCCGTTTCCATCTGAATATGAAGATTCACAGAAAATGTACAAGTTATGAATTTCTAATTATGTATCTTAGCAAGCTAACTGTAAGGCTTTCTTTGGGATATTTTTAATGGTTTTTAGAAAAGTGTTTTTTGATTAAATAAGGTCAGTGGTTCAGATGACTTGAAGAGGCTTTGATGTTTTGTTCAGCAACACGCATTATTTATAGGCATTCCTCATATGTGAAGTTACTTAAAGTTGTCTATGCAACTAGAGATACTAACCTTGCGCTAAAAACATACCTGGTGCCATGGACAGTTTGCCTTTGCCCTCTAGAATAATTTTCCCATTAAAGTCCACAGCGGGAAGCATGCCTTGCTGAAAGAAAAACACATTCTCTTCCTTCAGGCCGAAGTATTTGTGTTGCATGAAAAAATCTTTGGTCATGTCCATTGTCCTGCCACTTGTCATAATGTACCTGATGAATCAAAACATTGATCATGTCATTGCAAGACCAATCTCTTGACAGAATCTTAGCTTAAAGTCTAATGTTTTTGAAAGGAGTCTTGCTCACCAAGGCTGCCGATTTATTTGATCTATTTTCAAATGTAATTTACTCCAGTGATCTGAATTTCCGACAGCCATTACTCCAGTCTTAAGTGTCACATGATCAGAAATCATTCTAAAATGCTGATATGGGTGCTCAATATTTTTATTCGTAATTTAATTTCTTAACATTATCACATGCTGCTTATTTTTGTAAAACCATGATACATCATTTATCAAGATGAAATACAAATTTATAAAGTTTCTACTGCAACTATTAAATTAATGCATAATTTTTTTTCTCTCAAAAAACAAAAATGACAGTATTAGCATGTTTTTTTCTGGATGCTAAGATGATGGTAAAATTATGGTGTTCTTTAAAGTATATTGTCATATGAACATGGCGATCATACATGGACACAGTTATTATCGGTCTTTGAATAATGAGCTATGATTAGAGCTGATCATTGGGGCATCATGTGTCATGAGTCAAAGGTCAATTCTGCTGGGCAGAGATTGGCTCTAAAATTCTCTTTCTCTTGAGGTCTGACCTAGTTCCTCAGGAAATCATGCTGTTATGTCAGCCTGATTTCACACTGACTAAACCATGTAATGACATTCATAGCGGGGAGGTCACTTTCATTACGGTAAGTGGGGAGAAACTTCCTTTAGATCAAAACAAATCAGGTAATCCAAGCAATTAGACTGAACAATCATTGACTCAAACTACTTCCTTGGGAATTTGAAATGGTTGTCTATGGCTTCAAAAGTCGAGTTAAGTGCACAGTAACAGAATACATTTGAATTGTGCTTAATGATCATCTTACCATGGAATACAACACTTCCTTGAGTGCTGTTTTTCAGCGAGCTGTTCCAGTCTTCTGATGCGCTCCGCCTGGATCTGAAAGAGGGTTTTGTGAGAGGGGAGGTACACGTCATACATGCCTTTTGGATATGATACACCCAGCCGAGTCCCT
This sequence comes from Carassius gibelio, assembly GCF_023724105.1. Taxonomy (NCBI): domain Eukaryota; kingdom Metazoa; phylum Chordata; class Actinopteri; order Cypriniformes; family Cyprinidae; genus Carassius; species Carassius gibelio. The sequence goes on along the minus strand of NC_068401.1, from coordinate 11,162,504 downwards.
TGCCCTCCAGCCAATAGAAGAACCCCCACTTTGTTCTCTGATATACATCGAAGGCCTGTGTGGAATGATGGGAGGTTAGGTCTCTTTAGCAAACAGGTGTTAAAACCATGTCATACAATTCAGGGAATAAACAAACATCGGTCATTAATCCCATAACATGAGTCCTTAAAGTAAAATATGCTACATTAAATGTACAAATGAAAATTAACTATGGTGAGAAAACAGACGGATGCTGTAGGTTTAAAATGTCTGAATTCTTAAGAATTCAGGAATCTTGTGTTTAATGCAGATAACAAGGGGCCTGGTTTATCTACGATAAATTACTGTTATGCTAAATGTTGATGAACTGAACATGCTAAAATATGACTTTTATGTGATATATATATATATATATATATATATATATATATATATATATATATATACACACACACACACACACACACCAAAATTTTTTTCATGTGGTCTGATTAAAGATGATGTGGTGCTAAATGAGCTCAGCATGACTTTAGCAAAGCAATTACGTAAAATCTAACCAGAACCAGATGTTTTTATTCTGTTTTGAAGCATCCTCACCCAAAAACTGGAGTTCTGGGACAAAACAATGTTTGTTCAAATCTGAAACCTATTGTTATTTCAATAACCAAGCGCCTTTTCAGACAGACTCTGGGTAGAAATCCTAGGCTGTTGATCTCTTATGTCTTGGGGATCATGATTTGTCTAAGAATGGTTTTCTGGGGTCCATTTGGGTGGAGAAGACATTGCATCACTCATGTTTTGTTGTGCAATATTTTCTTACCAACTTTTTTGTCTGCTTAAAGACTTAAAAGAATTACTAGATCACATGTAAGTTATAATCCTAAATTAAACATATGCTGTTAAGTATTTGAAGTTGTTTAAAACAGCCTTTTATATAAATTCCTCTGCCTGTCCGCTTGGTCAGACTGGGAAACCAACTGACTGACCAGCTAAACTCCAGCTTGGGATGGCACAGAACACAAAATAATGCATGAGATGGACTAGGAGTGCTGTGAAACATTAAAATATCCCAACTCACCCTCTTCTTCCCATTCTTTGAGACGTTCCCGATCACGTGTTACGCTTCCCAAAACTTCTCGGGGCACCGGCTCCATTCTGGCATCCACCTTCTCCTGTGAGTTCTGCCCAGATGTCTTCATGGCAGTTTTAAAGAAGTTATTGATCTCCATGAAGTTCAGGCTCTCCAAATCAACAATCATTTCAGCTTGTTCCTCAGGGCTTAGCTGGTTCCAATATTGGAGAACATGAGACTGGCCGGCTTCAGCGAGTCTCTCAGCCAGTTTGCTGGTGTCCATGCTCTTTCCTTTAGATCTGGATCAGTCAGAGATGGACGAGAGGCAGAAGCAAAGTGACACTGATTATCCATGAGTCTCGCAAACAGATCTACCTGTCTTACCCCACCCATAAATTGATAACTACTCTGTGTACGTGCTCAGTCGAATAAACACGAGGTTGGCTAAGTCTAAGGTCAGGTGTGATCTTTACCTCTCTACAAAGATCAATATAATTTTTAATTGGCTGGAAGACAACATAAACCATTTCTAATCAATCGAAGGCCTACTGGACCGTAATCAAGTTTGATAAAAGTCTTACACTCCCCCCATTCCTGACGAAAGATCACAACTGCTGCAAAAATTCTTATACGCTTCATCTCGTGCCTACTTGTTCAACACTAATCAATGAAAACACCTGGTATATTGACAACAAGGAATCAATGTTTATCATAGCCATTCATCAAAATAATCATACTGTCTTTAGATGTAAAAGCCCGTAAGAATTACCCATATCTAGCCCACATTTGCCTTCAAACACAAATCGACTGTCTGATAAAACTGTCTTTGATTCGAATTGCGTGGCGGGACTGTCGCATGAACCCCATCCTTGACAACAGTAACGTACAGCGAAATGTTTTCTGATGGAAAATTTTACAACATCATAACATTCTTACCTTTCGAGCAAGTGCTGACCACTTAGTACTTCCCTCTTACATCAGTAGGACTAAAGACACGGCTCAATCTATTGAGAGCACCGCCTTCACTGCCCACTGTGCCCAGGATCCTCCTCCGACATCCGTCACAAACTGACGTGGCAAGACACACGGAAACGCGCTTCTTTCCACACCCATTTTCCAGCAAGCTCCACCTCCATCGGACAATGGGCGGGTCCAAACTGGCTCCCTGCAGTCCGTGAATAGACAGTCGAGCTGTCATTCATATAGTCGTAGCCAATTGTGAAACAGAGATCAGGCCGAGCGCGGGACTTGCTGAACAAGAAGGAAAAAGGCAACGGCAAAATACTATTTTTTTCTTCTTCAGTTTTTATTCATTCAGCCTTTTCCAACAGAACCTGGGATGAATTAACCTACGTTTTTCTTGTTGGGGTTTTTATTTTAAGGGGCTCCTTGAGAGCCAAATGAAACGAAAAGTAATAATTAATTAAGTAATATTTACTTAATTTAATAGAGTATTTAAAACAAAACTAAACATGGGATAAGCATATTATACATTCCATCTACATACTTAATTTGCTTTACGGTAAAAAAACAAAAAAATAACACGACTTTGACTAACTATGTCGTCATTTCCGGTACCATGGCCACCAAAACAGTGATAGGAATTTGTCAAGTCGGTCCAAAATTGGGTTTTATGGATCCACTGTATCTTTGAGGCCCCATCTCGGCTTTTCGGATCTTTAAGATGCAACTATGGTGCCGTACTTCTCACCAACTTGAGCTTTTGCTTTGAAATATGGCATTTGAATCCATGTTTGTCAGCAGTTGGTAGTTAGCTGTAAAGTTTGGCATTTAGAAAATCACTATGCAAAGATAAGTTTAGCAAAAAAAAAAAAAAAAGAAAGAAAAAAAAACGTTTCTGCAAAGGGCAACTAATGGAACGAACACTACTTATTATAAACCTGATAGTATTTAGCTCCGATTATTACTGATATTACTCATGGCTTGTAGTTCTGGCTCCAGTGCAAACATGTCCAGTATAAATGTCAGCACACCGTCGATGGCGGTGACAGCAGACACCGTGGATCAGAAGACGTGTCCGCTGGTTTTTGAGATTTACGGAAAGATCTGGAACGTGCAGGCTCGTTTGGGCCAGGGCGTCTCGGCCTCGGTGTACCGGGTGAACTCCGGCCAGGCGAGCTCTGCAGTCAAGGAGTTCCAGCTGGACGCACAGTGCGGAGATTACGGGTACCTCAAGGAAAGCTCTGTGCTGGAGAAGATTCAGGGGCATAAAAATATCGGTAAACCACACAGGGATCAAGACAAGCTGACAAATACAGAATTAAACCAGGTGGCCAAGAACCACTGCAGACTTTCTTGAGGGGCCCATTATGTCTTAAAATTATTTATTTATATTAGCATAATCTCAATTAAATTCCATAAAAATAGAAACGTACGACATAAAACTGACATCATATAGTTGATTTTATTTACAACATTAGTATCAAAGGTACATATCAGCTTAGATATGGGGATAAATGGAGTCAGAAAAGTAGAGAACCACTGATTTAAATAACTCTGCCCTTTTTTGTTTTGCTTTTTTAAAATCATGCCCAAAAGTAAATTTCTTTTAAACTGATGTTCATTTCATTGTAGTCAATTACTGCATGACACAGAAACAACTTTCAAAAAATTCTGGACTAACATTATTTGGGTCCTTTCTACACTGCGACCGAAATTAGTAGTGCATGTTTTCAGTTTTTACTCTATTCTTTGACACAGAGCTGTAATCTAGATTTTCAAATTTCCCGGTTCCACTTGTGTTATTTCATTTGTTTGCCATAGTGCTCATGAGTCCTGGAGATCCAAATGCTGTTTCAGTATTATAACGTAAACGTTGGCATTTTCTTTCTAGTGACACTGTTTGGAATGTTCACCAATCACAACCCATTTGGTGTGGCCACTCATTGCCTGTTGTTGGAGCTTTTGGATGTGAGTGTGTCAGAATTGCTGGCCAGGGTGAGTAATCAGGGGCATTCCATGTGGTTGATTCAGCACTGTGCCCGTGATGTTTTGGAGGCCCTTAACTTCCTGCACAGGGAAGGTTATGTACATGCTGACCTCAAACCCCGCAACATTCTCTGGAGTGCTGATGACGAGTGCTTTAAGCTCATTGACTTCGGCCTTAGCTTTAAAGAGGGACACCAGGTGAGGACTTGATATGTTTTGCCTCAGACACCCAATCATTAGCTGTCTGAATTTATTGACATACACAGACATACACTACCATTCAAAAATTTGGGTTCTGTATAATAAAAAAAAAAAAGAAGTCTCCTAAGTTCACCAAGTGTTCATTTATTTGATCAAAAATAGTTGAACAGTAATATTAAAATGTATTTAATTCCTGTGAAGTCAAATCTGAATTTTCAGCCTTTTCATTATAAACTATGATCCTTATAAACCATTAATATGGCTGTTATATATAAATCATTACAATATGCTGACCTCAAACTTTTAAATGGTAGTGTAGTATTAATGTGCCTCAGTATTTAGAAACAGGTTGGCAGTGAGCCTGAGGGTTCTTGTCTGTCTCTTACAGGATGTGAAGTACATCCAGACAGATGGATACCGGGCACCTGAAGCTGAGTTGCAGAACTCACTGGCCCAGGCAGGTCTGGAGAGCGGCTTTGGCTGCACAACTGCTGTGGACCTGTGGAGTCTGGGAATCATTCTTCTAGAGATGTTCTCAGGAATCAAACTGAAAGGAACTGTGAAGTCTCAGGGATGGAAGGTCAGGTGATACCCAAGCAGCTGTGAAGCAGTACTCCACCATGAATATGACCTTAAATCTTTAATGTTATGTGAACTGTAAATCTTGAATTTGTGTCAGTTTTCTCTAGAGTCTACTTTTGTTCATGCTGTTTCGACCTCTTATGCTTGCTAAGACAACATTGTGTTGTGTCTCTCCAGGATAACAGTTCTGCAGTAGTAGACCATATCTTTTCAAGCAATGCTGTGGTTTACCCGGCTATCCCTGTTTTTCATTTGAGGGATCTGATCAAAAGGTAGCAAGTAACCTAAGCAGTGTACCAGTGTGTTCTTTAAACATGATTAAAATAAGTTATATGTCTCTTTATATTCCCAGTATGCTTCACAATGACCCTAAACTGAGAAGCACAGCTGAGGCAGCATTAATCAACCCTTTCTTCAGCATTCCCTTTGGTTTGTATTAATCCACATCTGAAACAATGCTACATTGCCCAGTATTTGGTGTTAACACTTTGTGAGTGAGGAACTGCTTTGGGTTTTAGCACCTCATATTGAAGATTTGGTTCTTTTGCCTACACCTGTCTTGAGACTACTAAATGTAATAGACGACAGCCACCTGTATAACGAGGATGAGTATGAGGGTGGGTCTTTGTCTTTGTGTTTTCTTTATAATAAATATATTTTCTCCATGCTTTCCATCCCACAGTGACATTTATTTCTTGGTTTTCTTAGATATAATAGAAGATATGAAAGAAGAATGTCAGAAGTATGGCACAGTTGTATCCTTATTGATCCCAAAAGAGAATCCCGGTAAGGGACAGGTGAGCAAAATGGAATTTCAGTATCAATATATATCATATTTCAGAATAAATTTTAACATGAATTTTCACCTAATAATTTCATTATATAGAAAGTGTTCATTATTTGAAAGACTGACACGATTGAAAAGTAATGATACCTTGCAGTTCCGTTAGTGAGTCTGATGTACATTCGACAACAGTTCAGACTCTGAGAAAGATTCATTAAATTGATTCAGACCGATAACTTGTGAGTCGTTTTGACATGCGTATTTTGGATTAATGCACGCAAAACTCTGGGTCCTGACAACCTTCCTGGGCTCGTACTGAGAGACTGTGCAGTTGAACTCACTGATGTCTTACAGGCTGTTGTCCCCATATGCTTCAAAGCTACCACCATCATTCCAGCCCCGAAGAAGCCATCTCCATCCTAGTTCAATGACTACCGTCCTATTGCACTTACTCCTATTCTCATGAACTGCTTTGAAAGGCTAGTCATGCACCATATCAAGTCTGCCCTCCCCCTCTCCCTTGACCCCTTCCAGTTTGCATATCGGTCCAACTGCTCGACCGATGAAACCATCGTCACTGCGCTCCACTCAGCACTCACACATCTTGACAAAAAAGACTCATAAGTCATAATGCTTTTCATAGAGTTTAGTTCAGCATTCAACACAATCATCCCTCAACAGCTCATTCACAAACTGTTCCAGCTGGGGCTCAACACTTAACTGTGCAACTGGCTGTTAGACTGTCTGACTGGAAGACCTCAGGCAGTACGAGTCGGCAACAACACATCCAGTACCATCACACTGAACACTGGGGCCCCACAAGGATGTGTGCTGAGCCCCCTCCTTTTCACTCTGCTGACCCATGACTGCACACCATCACACAAATCCAACCTCTTCATTAAGTTTTTGGATGACACAACTGGATGTGCACATCACAGAGGACCTTTCCTAGACTGAAAACACAGCAGCACTGGGCAAGAAATCACAGCAGCATCTCTACTTCCTCCGCAAAGTGAGAGGAGACAGAGCCCTGGCCCCCATCATGTGCACCTTCTACAGAGGCACTATAGAGAGGACCCTGACTAGCTGCATCACAGTGTGGTATGGCACCTGAAACGTGTCCTGCCGCAAAACACTTCAACGCATAGTGAGAGTAGCTGAGAAGATCGTTGGTGTCTCTCTCCCCTCCTTCCGCGACATTTACGGAACCAGTCTCAAACGCAAAGCCCTCTGCATTGCAGGTGATCCCACCCACCTGTCATACAGCTTCTTCAGTCTTCTGCCACCAGAGTGAAGGACAGCTTCATTCATCAGGCTGTCAGGAATCTGAACTCCCTCAGACCTTGCCCCCCTTCTCTTCTTTTGCCCCAGGCACCATTGAACTCTGAACCCCACCCCAGCTCCTACATGCCCAGGTCCTTCCACTTCCCCCTCCCACTAACAAACTGTGACCTGCACCAGACAGTTTGTGCATTATTGGTCTACTCACTACAAAAAAAAAAGAACTTGTCTGTCAATTTAATCAGACCGAATAAGCTCTTTTGCACTACAATCACTTTATCTGTTTGATTACTTCACTGGTTTGCACTCTATCTGTCGTGTACTGCTTTATTTAACTTTGTTTATTTTTTACATGCCCCTATTTGTATAGTTGTGTGTGTGTATATATATATATATATATATATATATATGTATGTATATGTGTGTATCTGTATTTTATGCTCTACTGTTGGTCTACTGTTATTTGTAAGCACCAAGGGTCTGAGAGTAAGGCAGTTTTAATTATCTGTATGTATGGGCTGTACATGTGGATGAATTGACAATAAAGCAGACTTTGACTTGACTTGACACATTCATTCATTTATAAGAGTTTATTCTTTTAATTAGACAACACTGTTTACACTGTATGGACACAACAATGCAATAGAAATACTTATCTATTTGTTTTTGTATTTTATTATTTGCAGTTTTAACTACATTACATAATTGTTAATATAATTAAATTAAAAATATTACAATTATTTTATTACTGTAATTTATTATACATGTATCATATTTACAAATGAAAATTATCTGTAATTATCTGTTTTACATACTATCATACCATGACCATCAACTTATCAACTTCACATTTATTTCTGTTTGGAAGCTCACAAAATACAGTTTGTTTTGCCATTCTGATTCAGATTGGAGTGTGCAAGATACTTTATTCAGTTTGGAAGATTTATTATATATCTTGTCTTGGCAGGTGTTTGTGGAGTATGCAAATGCTGGAAACTCCAAAGAAGCCCAGAGATTGCTGACAGGCCGAACGTTTGATGGCAAGTTCGTGGTCACTACGTTTTATCCACTGAGTGCCTATAAGAGAGGTTACTTATACCAAACTGTGCAGTAAAGCTGCACACACACCTCCATACAAAACATGTAAATCACAATCATGTGACTGCTTTTAAAACCTTGATCTGTGTATTATTCTGTTGTACGACCTTTAATACCTACTTGTGTCACTAAGATCAACATTGTTGTGAATATAGGCACACATGCAATTTAACTTGGGTGGAACAAGGAGAACAGTTTTAGTGCCTGCTTGCTACTTCCCTTTTTTACTAAATGATCACACCATAATAAGACTATTATTTTTACCGTGGGATAGCTGGTTGCCAGACATTCAATAAGTATGCTTCCATACTTTTTCATTTTGCTTATTGTATATATATATATGTATGTATGTTTTTTTTGCAGTGGGGTTGTTGCACTGCTTTGGTTTACACTGCCTTTTAAACAACAGATCACTTCAGAGACAAGGTTTACATGCTTTCTAAATGTCTACTATTCCAAAAATGTGTATTTTATGTGGTCTGTTTTCTACCGTCTTTTTTTTTCTCGTTGTTAATTTTAGTGAAGGTATGTAGGTATTTCCAGTAATTATGCACATTATCTATAAACTACTGGCAAAATACACTGGCCTGCATGCACTGTGGCGTGGTTAACATTTATGTTCAACTTGACCGTGAAAGCTGTTTAACCGCATTGAAACTGAAGATGGAAATCTGCAGAGAGAGCACAAATACGAAAGAGCGGGTAGCCTTGCGCTATAGATCATTCTTAAGTGACTGTTTTTTTTTTTTTATTCAGGGTTGACTGGAATGAGACTCCATGTCCAACACAAAAGCCACAATCTGTCTCATCCAAAACCTCTCTGGATATGTTTATTGAACGTTATAACATTTTGAACTAGAATTCCAAAGTATAATATTAGTTGAAGTATAAATTGTGTCTGAAAACTCATCAAAAACATTTCAAGTGGACTTCTTTGGGAAATACTCGAGTATTAAAATGTGTGGTATGTTGTGCAAAGCAACGTAACTCGTACCTTCATGGCACACATACTGTATGTGAAGATTCAGGAGCAAATAATCTACTCCGTATCTTCATTAGCACATTGATAAATAATGCTGTTGTAAAACTCATATTACTATCAAAGATACAGTAACACAAATGTGTTTTAGAAAAGCTAAAATGCCTTCTAAAGACAAGTTCAAGTCAATTGTATCTGCTGTTTGAATGGATTTTGCTATCTGTACAATAATGATGAGTGATTTTAAAATCGTAACATTATTTAAAAGCTTTTCCAGTTGTGATAGGTATAGTGTTCCTGGTATCATTGATACAGAGCTTTCTGACACAAGCATTTCTTCGTAAGTGTAAGAAGTTACTTCATGAATATTGCCTGATGGTTTTTTCAGTCACCCAGGTTGATTGTTTTTCTTTCTATCGTCCAACAAATGCCATAAAGTCAGTTTTCTCTGTCCTGCAGTCTAGAAATATGACATTGACTTCCAGGGCAGTGAGCTCCAATATGATAAGTGTGCAATGCTGGTTTTCTAGATTTAGATTTTAAAAGAAGGTTTCGACTTTTTTGTGGATTAGATGGCATTATGGCCAATAGTTATTATTTTTATTCACATTCTTTTTGTTGGGAGTGTTTAGGAGTGTTATTGTAGGAAAAGGGCACTTTGGTTATGTATGTTGTTCAGAGTGTGATTCATTCCAGATCTGGGCTATTAACTAAAGAAATTGTGATTGATCTAGATTTTATACACTCATATCTCTCTCTTTTTCACACTTGCATGTTAATGGTGATGACATTCGAAAGACATTTTGGGAATGGTGAGCAAGAGATCTTTTAGTATCCTGCCCATATGAATCTGGACTGCTGCCATTGGTAAATGTGACTCTTGGAAAGAAAGATTCAGTTGCTAAAACATTTGCACTTGTCTGTCTTTAAATGCACTAGGCGTTGGGTTTCGCTACTAATTGTGGTGTGAGATGTTTGGATAAACGTCCTTAGTACAAAGAGAGAACCTGTATGAGTTCAAATGAATGAATGAAGTATCCTAGGCTGTCTTGTTTTATTTCTCTTCCTGTTTGAGCCAGAGAAAACATGCAGTGAACAAATAATCGGATTTTAGAATATATATATATTTATATAAACAAGAACTTCTCATATTAATTACAAAATGTATTATGATGAAACCGTTTTTTTGTTCTTTTTGTTATTATTATTATGCAAATACTGTGTAGGTCTAGTGTTAATCGAGGGAAATTTCTTACATGCAACAGAACATTAAAGAGAAAGGGATTTTCTGTCGTTTTAACAAATGGGAAGATTCCAGTTTGACAGTCTAGCGTGATGTTGAAGTGAAGCCTTCTTAAATGGATGATGAAAAGATTCAAATTCATAGAAGTAAATATTAGTGGATTTGACATAAATGTGACAACAGCAATAGTCATTTTAAGTGCATATTGTTCCTGTGAGCCATCATTACTTTAATCCAGCCTGTTATTAATATAAAAATGTTCAAAACTGATCAATTACTTTTTGTTCAAGCAAATAGAGCCCTGAAGCCCCTTCTAACACTTTCAAAAAGCACTTCTGAAAAGAAGATTTCTTTCCATAATTAACTACTGCATAGAACCTGAGATGGGTGTCTGTCAGGGATCATTTCATGCTGCCTTAATTTTTTTGTATGCTGTAATAATATCACAGTCAGTAAATGCTAGACCGTGAGAAAAGTGCCAAAATTGTTTCAAAGCCTTCCTTTTTTTCCCTGCCACCAGCAACCCTGGAGAAATCCCCAAGACTGCAGGGAAACCATATATATACCTTTATCTTGAATTGCATTTAAATGCCTTTAGATGTGTCCAGAAACATGAAAATGTGTTCCAGTTGGATGCCAGAGATCATTTGAACAGTAAAGCACAGTGCTGGAGTTTGGCTGGCCTTTGTGTTTGTGTAGTGAATAATGAACCTTCCCAAGAGAAAACATTGCAGGGTGTAACCACAGATAGACATGAGAGCTCCTTGGGCCTTAATAACTCGAGAAAGGTCGGAGAACTAAATGGCAGCTTGAACGATGGGAGAAAGATTTTGAGTTTGTGACTAATAGAACAGACATATTAAAGTTCTAATAGGGAATAGAGAAAATGTACGTGAACGTCCTTGTCTTCTACCATGTTATTTATGATCACAATTTCTTTTGTAACCCTCTTTAAAAATTTATTGGCTGCTATATTGCTTTCAATATTGCAAGAAAGTAAAGTCATATCACATACATCTTCTGTCATGCATATGACCTTTGAATGAAAAGGGCAAGAGCTCACCTGACAGTACAGTCATTTAATGGGGAAGTGTGAACGTTTAAGGCAAGTAAGGTGACAAGGTGACATGAATCGTGTAGAATCAGATAATAAAATATAAGGGTATAGGTCACAGACTAAATATGTGGCTTTGCTAAGGTGAAAAACAATCAAGAAAGTCTTGTATAATAGGAATCAGCGTTTTTTTCTGGCAATGCATTAAAGGATCAGATGTTTAGATGTTTCTTCAAATCACTTGTTAATTGGAAAGCTGAGTAAACGCAACAGAAGCAAGTTTATGCGTGATCTGTTGTTTGCAGTGAAGTCATGGTAACATGCTGACGTCACAATGCATATAGTAATATGATCAAAAGGTTTGTAGAAATAGTGTTTACAGTACATTTGTGGTACATAAGTGCATTACAGTGGTTGAAGTGCAGGGTTTATAGGATCAAAGCAGTTTGGATAATAATGAAAATTCTGATGAAATGTTTTGTATGTAGGTTCTATTTATGATTCTTCCCTTTAAAATATGTTTGTGTGTTTTCATCTTTGCCAATGATTTTTTTGTTACTGAAACTACGGATTTTCAGCAGTGAGAATTCCATTCAAAGCATTAAAGAAGTCTTACAGGCTGATATTTAAATATGTATTTTGCAAATCTGTTAGTGTAGATGTTTAAAGTCTAAACCTCACTATGACTTTGGTAACAGGAGATTAAAAGGAGTACATTTAATAGTTAAGGTCAATAAATAATAATTGAATTATACATTGGAGGTGTGGTGCTGGTGGCTTGCATTACCATTATGTTGCTCCATATTCAGATTATCCTGTGTTCTTGTTAAACGTTCCTAGTTTCTGTTTCATTATCCCTGTGGCTGAGATGTGATTGGGCGAAAGATCATTCTTTGTGAAGCTCTGCCTTAAAGTCCACATTATATGTGGCAGGGAAAACAACCCTAAACTTGAATTTGAACATGCTACAAAATATATAAAATGATCTAATATTCAATGTGAGGATGAGTGTTTTCCGTATTAGAGTAAAAAGATGCTGGTAGATGCCATTTGTAAAACGACTGTGACATTAAGAGCTCTGAATGGAGTGAATAATATTCATGCTTTTCACAATAAAATGTTCATGTCTGTATCACGACCTTGTGGCTTTATTTCATGTCCCCCCCCCCCCCCTCTCTCTCTTTCTCTGATTGGATTTCATCATATGAAGCAGAGCTGCTTCATGACAGAATAGTTGTATTTAAATTCAAATGAGAAATAATGTTATAATGAAAGTGACTATAGGAACCAACATACACACAGGCTACAGACCACTAGATGGCAGCTCTGCCTTTCAGACTGTTCTAGTGTATTGCAACTGCCTTAAAAATGAGCAAGGTTATTGTGGAAACGGATATCATTAATGAAAGTTAAGCAAATTTGCCACTAAATTTATGCACGGCTGTAAAGGCATGTAAGAACAACAGGTAACACTTAAAGCCTTTGTGTATAATGCATCCTAAAGGGTTATTACAGGGTATAATGCATTAGAATTATTCACAATGTGCGTTATGATACATTTTATCTTGTCGTAAACAATTATATCCGAATGTAAAATGCATTGTGTAACAATGAATATATAGTTGTTATAATGTATTAACTGTGGTGACAATTATTCACGAGATTGTACAATGCATTATAAGGCATAATTAATATATTAAAACTAGCCTATACTTTTAAAATGCATTATACATAAAGGCTTTTAGCAAAGTGTTACCTAATAATTTATTAGTGTAAATATCTGTCCAATAAGAACTCAACCAAAAGCTCTACAGGTTCCTCACCCTTTGCATGTTTATTAAATATTTTAGCTCATTTATTTGTCATCGGCTACCACAGATATATTATTTACCATGTTTAAAGCGGTTGTATGTAAGATATTTTTAACCCTGTAATATAAGAATCAAAATCATTCTGATGGTGACTTAAGTTAAATGGCTTCTGTTTCTTTCCCACACTCCCATTAAAAGCGAACGAAATTCTGCGAAAAGGGCGGATTGCTTTACGGTAGCAACAAATGCAATTACACGAGCTCAACTGTAGGGGGCTCTAAAGTCGTAAAAAATACATTCAATTCTTTAAATAAAATCGACAATAAATAAATAAAATTGTAAAAATGTCCACAGGTTCTGTCTTGTACTAAGAATTCATAAATTCATGTAGGAAAAACATTTCAGTCTTTCAGGTTTTGTTGTCTTTATCTTTTAGGATTTGGGACAGCAAATAGCTATCCCCTCCTGGCAGCTACATTCCTAAGACCCCCATGGCACGTCTGTATCTTCAGTTTCCTGCGGTCCTCTATAGCTCCACATCCCTGCCAGTTTAAAGGTTCAGCAATTTACTGCAATCTAATAAAAGAGGCCTTGTACGGGGCTCTCATTGAGGTGGGTAGTTTCCCAACATTGTCAACTCAATGAATTACAAAAGAGGAACCGCTTTAATGAGTATGGAAGCATATGGGTAGCATTATTCAATTTGGGATGTAATATGCAAAATGACAATGCAATATGTAAAATGACAATGCATTTCTGTATTTACATTTACATTTTCCAATACATTTGTGCAACGTTTGGTGCAAAATGAAAATGAAAATTAAATTACATAAGTTTAATTTGCCATTTCATACACCAGTTTTAATATGTAAAATGAATATTAATTTTAACGCTTTATAAGTTGCAAAATTAAAATGAAAATGTATTACAGAAATGATTAGATATGTCTAACACGTTCAAGCAAAAACTGTGGCAAAATGATCATTTAAATGCTATTTTTCTTAAATGCATTAACACTCACAGTCAAGACACTTGGAATTGCATTTTCATTCAATGACCCGCAATGAATGTAGCAAAATTCAAAGTGCACATTGAAAATGCATTCCGAGCCGATCACATGTCCGCCCCCTCGCGCCCTGTCAATCACTGCTTGAACAAGGCGGGACTTACAGAAGGTCAGAGACTCAAATCTCAAGAAGAGGATTCAAGTGAGAGAACATGGACAAGACAGTTGTTCCGTGTATGTTTTGATGATTTCGGTTTATGGCTTGAATATTTCATTCGCACTTGTGGGTGGAGCAGAAACGCTGCTTTCATCTGATTGGTCGAATCGCTCCGCCTTCAGCTCGGACTTTTTATTCTTTCAGACAAGAATAAGAATCAGTGCGAGTGAAGCACTGTAATGTCTGAAACCACCGCTCACTGTTAATTAGCATAATATTTTAATCAGATGTAGCTGGGCACATAATTTGTGCTGCTGAGACCTGAAAGAGACCCCGTTAAATTATTGTGTGAATATTTTCCCACTGATAAATACAGTGCAAATAGTTCTGTCTCCTTGGATAACAGTGAAGTGGAAATAAATATAGTTAAATATATGAAACAAAATTAAATAGGATTTTTTGGGAAGGTAAGTCTGGCCAGTTATACAAGCAACATGAATTGGGTGAATTGGGTGAAACATTTAAGTTCTAGTCTGTGTCAATTACTCTCATAATAAATAATAATAATAATAATGTTAACTGTATTTTTCGGTATAAGTTACATCAGTCCAAAAATACGCCATGACGAGGAAAAAAACATATATAAGTCGCACTGGACTATAAGTTGCATTTATTCAGGACCAAGAGAAACATTACCGTCTACAGCCGCGAGAGGGCGCTCTGGGGTAGGCTACAGGAGCACTGAGCAGCATAGAGCTAATTTTACTATTTTTATTTAGAAATTTAACTATATTAATTTTTACAATTATTTATTAATGTCACACACACACACACATACCTAGTGCCTTATGACTTAAAAGATGAGAGTGGTAAATGTTACAGACATGGAACTGTTCAGTCTATTATTGATTTTTATTTCCACTTCACTTTTATCCAAAGAGAGAGAACTTGCACTGTATTTATCAGTGGGACAATATTCATACAAAACTACAACCTAGAAATAATTTGCAGGTCTCAGCAGCACGAATTATGTGCCCAGCTACATCTGATTCAAACATTATGCTAATTAACAGTGAGTGTAGTTTCAGACATTACAGTGCTTCACTCGCACTGATTCTTATTCTGCCTGAAAGAATAAAAAGTCCGAGCTGAAGGCGGAGCGATTCGACCAATCAGATGAAAGCAGCGTTTCTGCTCCACCCACAAGTGCAAATGAAATATTCAAGCCATAAACCGAAATCATCAAAACATACACGGAACAACTGTCTTGTCCATGTTCTCTCACTTGAATCCTCTTCTTGAGATTTGAGTCTCTGACCTTCTGTAAGTCCCGCCTTGTTCAAGCGGTGATTGACAGGGCGCGAGGGGGCGGACATGTGATCGGCTCGGAATGCATTTTCAATGTGCACATTGGATTTTGCTACATTCATTGCGGGTCATTGAATGAAAATGCAATCGTAAGGGTCTTGACTGTGAGTGTTAATGCATTTAAGAAAAATAGCATTTAAAGGATCATTTTGCCACAGTTTTTGCTTGAACATGTTAGAGATATATAATCATTTCTGTAATACATTTTCATTTTAATTTTGCAACTTATAAAGCGTTAAAATTAATATTCATTTTACATATTAAAACTGGTGTAGGAAATGGCAAATGAAAATTATGTAATTTTATTTTCGTTTTCATTTTGCACCTAACGTTGCATAAATGTATTGGAAAATGTAAATGTAAATACAGAAATGCATTGTCATTTTACATATTACATTGTCATTTTGCATATTACATCCCAAATTGAATAATGCTACCTATATGCTTCCATAAATGAGGGGGTATTAATTAGTGCAGGATTCTCTGGAATAACAGGGCTTGTTCACAATCAGGCAAAGTGACAAATATGTGGTGAGAGTGAATGTTAACCTGCATTCCAGCCTTTCCCGCTTGAATTTGCGGAATACCCATGCACGGATGCACAATCTTGTTTCAGCATATGTATGGCAGAATGACAGAGGAATCCAGGGGATGTTATGGTTCAGGATCACTGCCTTCTGGGTACCCAAGAGCTTATCTCCGTACTGATGATATGCACATGCACCCACACAGCACATGTGGCTTATTGCACAGTTAGTGTGTTTCCCTGAGTTCTGCACCGGAACACACAAGAAAGCATGCTTCCCTTACTTTTTTTCCACTCAGGAATTAAAGCTGTACAGCACTTGGCTGTGTTTTTGTTAAATGGATTATGTGTTATTTTGAGAGAAGGACTATCCGATTTTGTTAAGGCAACCCTCAATATTCCTATAGTTCTTATAGTTAGGGATTTCAGTAAACCCCTAACCCTATGAATCATTTTCAGCACATTCATATCGCAACACTTATGCCATATGCATGGTACTTCAAAATATGGAACATTTTTGAGAAGAGGTGAACTATTTGTTTTTATATTATATTATATTATTATACACTGTAGTATATCTTTATATACAAATTTGTCATCATAGTCATATACACCACTTTTTATATTATGTTAATGTTATAAAATGTATAATTTTTGTAATATTTCAAGATATTTATATTTGTATAAATATATTAAAGAGTCATATGGATCCCTTTCATTATATTGTACTGTGCTTTGCGTTTAAACATCTGAATAGTGAGATCTGCATGTGCAAGCATTACTTATATATACACATGTAAACAAAGTATAATCTTTTTAGAAAGTAAACTCTTAGTTTTACATAGATTTATGTTAATCTACTTAAAATACTTAATATACAATAATATAATACTGGTGGTTTTGTGTCCTTTTGAACTTCTGAATCAGAGTTTGGCATTTTCTTCTGACTAACTAAACACTTGATTTAGCATAGTTTTGTATTTTATATTACAACTACGAATAGAGAAACTGCAGAAAGAAATGTGTGTAATGTTATTATACATTTTGTTAAAAACCTTTACAGAACAAACAAACATAGGCCTATATAGTATGTTTTGGTGCTTTTTTGTTAGGGCCGTCCTTCAGAGATCTGCTCTTAAAACTCAGAACTGGACCCAGAGCAGAATGAAATAGCAATGCTTCATGCCTTACCACACTTGACTGAACAGCAAAAATGTAAAACATTGCCTTCAGTTACAGTGGATGGTATCGTAAGCAGTGTGGACCACAGAGCACAGGTCTGCTACAGCCAGAAGAACGTTTTTACTTTGCCCATTCTTTACTAATGCCAGCATTGTGCTGCTGATTTCAAACATGTTAAAAATAGAACAGAGACCCTCTCTCTCTTCGTTCAACTCTCCCACCCTGTCACTCAGACATAGCCTGACCATAAACCTGGAGATAAATCAGGAACCTACTGGAGGAAAAGCTCTTTACTAAACATTGCTCCTTATCTGAAACAAGCATACTCACACGTGTGCTGTACTGTGACGATCGGTAAGACAGATAAATGATAACCCAGTGGGTTAAAAACTGACTCATACAGTCTCATTGTGTTCTCTTCTAGCCCCGGAGGCCAGGATATCACTGATGGGGATCTGTGTGAGACCCAAACATCAATGATTGGTGTGACTGGAGGCCAGCGGTGAAGATGACCATATCCTCGTGGCCTGGAGTCTTATGCGGTTTAGCACACCGCCTTCAGTCGATGGCTGATTGTTATCAGCGTCGCTGTCTCCAGATCTCAGGAACATTTATCTAACGGACTAACGGACAGTCAGTTTCCAGGCTTGACATTCTGCTGAAGAGCCAGTAAGTGGTCTGAACAGTGCGTCTGTAGTTTAAAGGGATATGGTAGCCACCGATCAATGCTCTGTCATTCTGTCAGCCTCATCTTATTCCCAAAGGACTTTCTTTCTGCAGTGGAGCATAAACACAGAAATGGCACTATCGGTTTTTATATACAGTTACTGAAGATTTAAGCTCCAGAAAGGATGCAAAAGCACTCTCCAAGTGTCGTAAAGTGGTCCATATTTCTCAAAGCCATCTTTGTTGTTTGAAACATAACAAATTTAAGTCATTATTCCCTGATGTTTCTACTACTGCAATTGGATTATTGATTCAATGCTTTGAATTTAATTCAATGACTCACACAAAGCTATATACAGTATGGCTTTTAGAAGATATCAGATATATAGTGCAGATGTCAATAGACCACTTTTATGATACTTTGTGGTGCTTTTGAGTCCTGTTTGATGTTTGAAATTGAAAGGTTTAGTGTTTGTTCAATGTAACTGCATGCAAAAGAGCCACTAGGACAATCTTTTCTCTTAAAAGAAAATCACATGGGTCTGGAATGACATGCAGGTGAGTAAATGACAATTTGGTTAAATAATTTTAAATGTATATTATAGTTATCATATTTCTTAAGTTTCTCCGTATAAAGTTTATATGAGTTCAGACTATTTGTAATATAGTGCATGAATCACATGGAACACTTTATAATAATTGTGTGTCCTTTTTAAAGCTTGAAAGCTTTATTCCCCATTCAATTATATGGAGGGAAAAAAACATTACTAGTGCGATTCAATATTTCTTCTTTTGTGCTCCATCACAAGAGTGCATGGTTGTTCAATCTTATTCTTCACTGGACGATTCTTGTCATAAACATTGCAGTTATTTTCACATTGCTTTTTAGGCAAGTGGTAATTTTTGCATGCCAAAAATGCATGGGTTACGGCTCAGCATGGCTGTACAAAGGCACAGCCGTGACCTTCTGTCACCATAGTAACACAATAACAATCCCAACTCTGTTCTCAGTGTTGTGCCTGCAGAGTCTCTTTACACAAACAGCATTCTGGGTCTTCTCTTGGCAGACAGATGAACGGGAGCTGGAATGTAAACTGCAGGCAGATTTGTGAACACGCAGCATGTCATCTTTCTTTAGCACCCTGCCGGTGACATGATTATTTTTCCACTTTTCACTATATAACCCTCCAGGTTCAAACTGGACTTCTAGCTGAGTATTATTATTAAATAAAGAGTCGTGCAAGCTGAAGACTCTCTTGGACATCTAGGGAAATAAATAATGGTACAGCAAAAATACATTGGACGTGTTTTAGAGTTTCTAGTTATAAAAACGTATATGTATAAAGAATGTTTTTATTTATTTCAATGATCTATTGTATAATCATGTAACAATGTTCTTATTTTATATGCCTATGATGCATAAAAGAGACTTATGTTAATAATGGAAACAGATAAACACTCATAATGGAAGGGCCTTTTAATCAAATGCATACAGCACTTACTATTGCCAAAGGTTGATATGAATCATTGGAGCAAATATATAATAATAATACCCAAGAAGCCAAATTACTTTATTTGTTTCTTCTAGGGGAAGTTGATGGGAGCCGTTTTTCTGCACAAATGCCAAATTACTCAAATCCTGCCTCTACTGCTATAACAAGGAAATCCTCTTAATTCACCAACTGTTAGATCAGGAAGGAAGTACTAGAAACGGTTTTATCTTTGGTGCAAGTGCTTACGTACTAAAATACTTTTATGTTTCCCGTGTACCTGGATCCTGTTTTAACAGTTAATATTATATTATTTAAAAACTAATAGTGTCCTTTGGGCTAAAAGAGGAGCCACTATCTATGTCTGTTTTACATTAGCCTCTAATTCACGACCTCTAAATCTATGCTTTAATACTTCTAACAAGGAAAGAATGTTTAAAAGTAATAGTGGAAGAAACAATAGCTTCTAGGCAGTGAGTCCAGCAGATTAAAAACAGACTATAGGAATTTAACTGACTAAATACATAAGTGTTCAGTTTAGACTAAACTAAGAGTCTGTGTGTGAATATTGGACTGATATGATCATATTTTCTGGATTTGGTTGATCGCTGCTGCTGCATTTCCGACAAGCCACAGCTTATTTATGGAAACGCTGGGGCATCCAGCCAAAAGTGCATTACAATAATCAAGTCTTGAGCTTTTCTGCATCTTGAATAGAGATATTTGAAACGTATATTTATGAGGTCGAAAAACGCCGTTGTGAATGAGAGACAAAAGAGGCCTTCAAATGCTAATGCCATGCTTGCTAATAATATCACCCAGAAAGAACAACAAAGATGGCACACTGTATTTTGCCATTGTTAGCTCAGATGTGCACAAACAAGATATTAGAAATCTGTCAAGTAGAATCTATAAACCAGGTTAGTGCCAGTCCACAAATACCACCACGGTTCATTAACATCTTAAATATAAAACAATACATGACAGAAGACGAGGCACAAATGCAATGTCCTTTGTTAACTATATTCATTGATTCACTGATTTATTCATGCATGTATGCATTCAGCTGTATAAACGATTGTGGTTCAAAGATTTATTTTTGAATTAATATTCAACACCATTAAGAATAAATAATCCATTTATTGCAGTTAGTTGGCTACATGAGCCTCTGTTATTCGGATATTCATTGTCATGTAAATTCAAAATGATCACATTAGCATACAGACTGCAGAGCATCGTTTTAGAATTGTTCTTTTTTCACTTTTTCAGACCAACCTCCTGCGCTTGCAGTTTTTACTGCTGCTGACCTGTAAGTTGTAAGCTACATATAAAATTAATGTGGTTCATCACCATATCACATCAAATAGAGTCTGCTCTCTGTATTGACAAAAATATGTTGTCTGTGTGCAACAGGAAGCACTTGAAGTGGAACAATGCCTGCAGAACTGCCAGAAGCTCCAGGTGGGTGACGTAGTAGCTCCTCATCTGTATTGTTCTCAAAATGAATCTTGCCGTTGGAAAGTTTCTCTCACCTTGCAAAATTGGCTCTTTTAGCCAATATGGCAACTGTGGGATTTCCGCTCCCTTTCTCATCTCCTGGGACCCTGCTGAGTGACTATACTGGGAGACTTGAAGTTCCAGCTCTCGTTTGTGTATTTTACAGCACAATAACAACATCCAAATACAAAACACTTTCCCACCGAATAAAATGTGCGTGAGAACAACAACAAAAAGTCATCGTTTATAGGAACCTTTATTTTAACGTGCAGCTAATAATTATTTCCTAATGCCTCAACCACCTTAATATTTAAATGAGAAAAGTGAAACAAGTGACTAAAGATTTCAGTATTATTTAACACAATCTTTAACAATAGTATTCAATTATATAAGTCTAACTCATAAACATTGGAACCTTACACAAGGTTAAATATTCAAGGGTAAATAAAGGAGTGAAAAAGAGATGAAAAAAAAAATGAGACAAATAGTTCAAACCTTGCAGAGAGATATACAAGGACAACAAATTAATTCTGACAATGCATTCTTCATGTCCTGCAGGAAATCAGCACTAAATTAGAGTATCTCTCACTTCCCCAAGACTTCTTGTTGCAGCAGATCCGTCCAGTCTAAAAAAAGTCTCATTAACTCTTAACACCAGCAATCCTTTGTAGTGAGATTTTATCCAAAATGACTTTTTATATAAAAATATGAGCAAGTACCAGTATGAAAAAGGCTATATTTATTTGATTTTAAACAGTGAAATCAGTAATATTGTGAAATATACAATTTAAAAAACTGTTTTCGGTTTTAATATATTTAAAAATGTAATTTACTATATATAAATACACTACAAAAATATCTTGTATATACATACTATAAAATCTCAAAAAATATTGAACAGTAGACAATGTAGTCCAAATGAATCAAATGCAACAGAATGGCTTTTGCCTTTATCAAAATTTATTTCAATAATGTACTGAATCACAAGTACATTTGGATGTAAAACACCAGTCACAATTGCAATGAAAAACAGATTGAATTGCACAGGAACAGGTGAGAAATGTTCCGAGCAAAGTGGGCTGATGTAACAATGATCATGAGTTCAATTCCACACCCCATATATTATACTGACTGACAGAATTTAACTCCAAAACTCATTTCAGTATTCCATTGTCATCCATTATTCTACCCATATGACAAAATCTTTTCTTCGGATTAAAAGCTACCCTTGTGCTTAAAGTAGTCTAAACAAAATGTCTGGCTGGCAGTGATAAATAGGACACAAAGTTATATTTTAGGAAACTGTAAAAAAGGATATGACTACAATAAACACTGAAATGTGATAGAGGATGAAGATCACACCCACTGCCCCAATTCACTTTTCAGAATTTACTTCTAACTCATTTACTGAGTTCAGCAAAGGCTGAATTGAAGATAAAACTGTGTAGAGCACCAGAATACGGTCTTAACTTAATTCTCAATATATCATATTTTGAGGCTTTTGGATTCATGAATGAAACGAAACATTTAGGTGTTTGAAAATAAAAAGGTGCATTGCTTGTAAAGTAGTAGACTAATCAGATCCAAAAAATCAAAAGGTAGGTCATAACTGTTAACTTTGCAGCTAATAAAAAGTAGTACAACGAATAGAGCAGCTTTAAAATCACATGATATTGTGGTGATCAGAAAATGCTATGAAGTGTCCATGCATGAATCTTTGGGGTGATGGTAACCTCATGGTTAGGAATCAGTTCTGGTAAACCAAAACCTGCAGGTTCAATCTCATGTATAACTCAGCAAGACCTACTTTACTGTTGTTATGTCATAAAGCAGCCTGTTTAATTCCACTGGCGCAGAACCTGTAAATTCTGCTTTATAAACTGCCTTGAATGAAACGAAGTTGCATAAAATCCATTTACTGAAAATAAAGGCACCCAGACCCAAACTTCATCATTAATAGACATTTAGCTTAATGGGAAATCACTTTAATATACCTAGCTTCTCAAAATACATTTCAGTGCACTCATAAAACCTTCATATACATGCGTTTCTCCTTCAACATTCTTTTTTCTTCATTCAAACTAACTGTGACAATGATGGGACCACTTTGATCGAAATTAATATACATGAATCACAGAAATAAAATAATAATAACATTCCAGTCATGTTAACGGAATCGTTCACCCAAAAATGAAAATGTGCTGAAAAAGTACTCACCCCCAGGTCATCTAAGATGAAGAGGAGTATGTTTCTATATTGAAACAGATTGAAAGAAATTCAGCATTACATCATTTGCTCTGCAGTGAATGGGTGCCGTCTGAAGAAGAGTCCAAACAGCTGATAAAAACATTAATAATCCACACAACTATAGTTCAAAAACTAACTTCAAACGGTTTCTTTTGGCTAAAATACTCTAATAGAGGATCCCACCTGACAGAGTCCTCTATCCATATATTATTGCTTGCTCCATTAAAAAAAGTCAACCGGTCTGACTCAGAGGAGAAATATGCACAGATCAAGCACGGTTTAATAAAGCACTTCTGAACAAATATTTTCTTGTTTTTAATCAGCTCTTTGGACTGTTCTGATGAAACTCCTTTAAATCTTGAATGGCCTGAGGGTGAGTGGAATTTCATCCGATTTTCATTTTTAGGTCTACTATTCCTTTAAGTCCCCTCCAAGAATCTTCTGAACTCTAAACAGTGTCTAAAACAATAAGATAAATATGCTTTTCTTTCATTCATTCATTCATTCATTCAGCTGTAGTCTCACCAGCCCATGTACACAGGCATTTCATAAAACACTTCATATCTGACGGCCCAGTAACAGTATCAGTGGTCCATATTAATTCATCAACTGCAAACGTATCTGCATGAATTTGCTTTACTCTCTGCTCTCATTGTAGTGTTTACACTATTATGAATTATTATGCATCATTGCACAATTGGTATCACAAAGGTAGTGTAACCAAACCTTGGTACGAAAGCTCACATATATTAATTAATGCTACATTGCCAATACATCTAGACAACTCAAAACCTTTAAGCCATCTTTCATTAATGCATATCAGCAATTTCATCCCAGCTTTGACTTGACCATCAACATGTCAGTACAACTTTACATATGCAGAATTACAGTATATCTCTGACCATCTCAGGAGCGTAAATAGCTGCATTGTTAGCATCGGAATAGTCCAAAATCTCTCCAGAGGAGCCACTGTGTGGGATAAAGAACAGACCTGAGAGAATGTCATGGGAGTCAGGCTGTCTACACAAACAAGAGGACGAGAATCGAGATTAGTGTTGAATTATAGCATTCCAGGGAATTTCAGAACCCTTCTGCATACCTTCATGTTGACTGAGCCTCATTACTGACATTCTTCGAGCCATCATCACCTTGGCTATTATTACTATGACACTGCTAAAAAGGTAGGATCCTAGACTTTCTCCATGAGACTGGGAGAGTTGATCTAGAGGTCACATGGTGTCAAAAACAGCATGGAAGCAGCACATACTGCTGCCGTTAGGTGCATAAGGCTTTATATTCATGTGCGTCTGCTCATACTGCCACTAAATATTACACTGAGCACAAGCTCAGAAATGTGGTCAGCTAGCCACTGATGAAAAATTGATATGAAACCAACAACAACAACAAAAAAACATACATAAGACATGCAATGCTGCCCACTTAAGAAACTGCAAAGACAGCATTGGAGGTATAACAGTAACGCTGCAAAACTTCTGTTCTTGACGAGTATTTTTGTCTAATTTTCCAGTAAAATAGTCTAAAACTCCTTCAAACAAAATACATGTACAGTACATATACAATTTAAAACTACATAAAGAATTGTTTTCAATAATATAAATTTGGGGTCTGTAAGATGTTCTTACATTTTCTTTTAAAGAAGCCTCTTATGCTCACCGATGTTGCATTTACTTGATCTAATACAGTAAAAAACTGCAATATTGTGAAATGTCGTTACAATTTGAAATAACTCTTTTCTATTTTAATATATTTCAATCTGTAATTTATTCCTAGGATGGCAAAGCTGATTTTTCATGATCCTTCAGAAATCATTCTAATATGCTGATTCTGAATACATTTGTTTCAGGATTCGTGGATTTGAAGTTCATAAGAACAGCATTTTTATGAATTTGAAATCTTTTGTATCATTATTAGTCTTTTATCTAGTTAAAACAAGCGAAACAATCTTCCAATGCAGTAAGAAATACAAAATTCACTAATATTTATGATATGAGAACAAGTCTTAATATCTTATGCAGTAGTGTTGCTTCAAGTACATTTATCTGGAAGTTCTACTGGAATATTTGACTGGAAAAAAGCCAAGAAATACTAATTCAAAACTCTTTGTTGCAGTGTAGTATACACTTTGGTTTTTTGTTAATTGATTCATCATGGTTTTTTGAATACAGGTCCACAAATACTTTAAAATACAATCTTTTAAATTGATTATGGTGCTACGATTAAACAGAAAACAATAGCGAATTTTTGAATAATTATATCTACGAAATAACTAAGTACAGTCAGTGGTACTTAAAGGCAAACTATGAAATGTAGAATGAAAGCAGTTTAAATGAAAGAATAAATGATCTTAAGGGTCTCGAGCCTGTTATTCAAATGAAAGCAGGTCAGGGTGGGATTCTTCGTTCTCCAAGCTGAGGGTCCGGTAATCCGCTGTGCCATTCCCCAACAATTCCCCCTCAGTGACGCTGATGCGGCAGCCCCCTTTCCCTGGACACGGGGTGGAAGCCATTCTAGTTTCTGAGCTGGCCAGTTTCTTTGGGTCCAGATTGTCTTTGTGAATGAGATCTGGAACCGAGAGCAGCAGCTGTGACTGATCAACCCCCTCCGAATCTTTCTGATCCGTCACCACAGCTGTGGGCTCGTTTTTCAGTTCTAAACCCGTCGCCTTCTCCATCTGGCTCTCGACACGGTTGCCGGGTTCTGAAGGTTTCTCAAGGCTGGACTCTTCAGGCCTTGATTCAGGCTGAAGCTCAGCTTTATCTTTGGGGATCTTATCAGGTGAGGAGACGAAGGAGGATTCTGGGGAGGCTACCACGGGGTCAGAGGATATCATCATGTCCTGGGTGGTCTTCAGGGCTCGTGGGAGACGCTTTTTGCCGGTGGGAGGTGGGGGATCTAGCCGAGGGAAGGAATCCAGGGAGATATGACTGTGTGAGAGAAAGAAAAAGCAAAGACACAAAGTGATCATGCAAGATAAGAATGGACCACAAAAGATCAGAGCAAATATGTGGCCTGAATTTCTTTATTCTCTAACACGGTGACCCGAAATGATACTTTTAAAAAGTAAAGATTTCAAAGACTACCAGCAACTCGTTCTGATATTCCAGATATTTCCCTCTGTAATACAAGATCACACTTCATTTGAATTAATCTTATTAAAGGTACATTTTAATGCACCGATTGAGCCTAGAGGGAAAGGGGGAAAGTAAACAGCAGAACGGGCTTTCGGTTGAATGCAGAGGACCATTTTTGGGCAGGATAAAAAAAAGATTTAAAAAAAAACAGCTGGACAGCTTCGCCGTGTTTCCAATGGAGGAAAGTTAAAAGAAATTTGATTGAACTTTGGATTGATGAAAGTGCGCTTAGAATGCGAGCTCATTGGCTACTGCTATAGGAGAAAACCAATCAGCTGTACCATGTGATAATGATGTCATTAGGTCAGAGTTAGACCTATTGGACTGCGCCATCTAGAGTTTCATGCCAGAACTCTGTATTAAAAGCTATTTTAAAATGGTAAAAATATTACAGTTTTTACTGTATTTTCGATCAAATAAATACAGCCTCAGTGAAAATAAGAGACTTCTTTTAAAAAAACAAAATGTTGAGCAGAAGTGTAAAATAAATATGTTAAAACATATTGAAAAAGGTCAGTGGACAATAGTAAATTAAATGATATCATTGCTGTCTCAAGTCCACAGTCCTTTAGTGACACATTCCTGTAGTGAACTTTCCATAAATATCCCAAGATGACAACCCAGTTCCCTCAGTAATGCCACACACTGTATCTGTGCAATAATAGCCTTACTGGAAATGATAAGAAGTTGGTTTCTTGTAAATGCATCATTTATCATTTTATGACCGTGGAATTTGCACTTGGTCTTGTGAAGGTAAGAATGTTGATAAAAGCCATAAAGTCTAATATTATTAAAAAAAAATCTCTCCTCATCAGGCCCCTGAATTTTGGGTGCTTTTCCACAAATCGTGAAGACTGGGTAACAAGTTCACTACCTAACGTTTGTAAGTAGTAAGTCTTTCAATGACTGTCTCAGCAAGCTTTATAATTATGAACAAAGGTTCAATCTCTTGTATCCTATACAATTTATGAGCAGCTATAATAAAAAAGAATGCATATACTAGATGTTACACAACTGGTAAGAATCCAGCCAATTAAGGCAAAGCCCTTGAGTCAGAGTTTGCCTGATGCAACACATGCACATGGACTCACACAAACAGACACATGTACAGTACATTCTCTTGAAGTCTGCTGATAATGATGGCAGATGCACCCCCCCCCCCTCAAAGAGATGTCAGTCAGATCTCTGCTGTAATGCATGGAGTTCACATATAATAGAGCACATTTGTCCTGTTTTCACATTCACTGCTGAAAGAGATATGAACTGCCATAGAGAAATATGAACCATGGCCATCTGCCATGATGAATGACAGTCTGTAAAGGGCTGAATGAATTGATCAACAAATACCATGATGTATCTTGTAATAATAAAGGTTTTGTTTTAAAAAGAAAGTATCTCATGCTCAGCAAGTCAGCCTTTGTTTGATCAAAAATACAATGGCATTAAAAACATTAAAATTTTCTACATTATTCTACAAAAGATTATAACTGAAAAATAACATTATAACAGGAAAAAAAACGTTTTCTATTTAAATATTTCCTGTGATGGCAAAGCTGAATTTTCTGCAAAATTAATTAATGTTGAAAACCGTTGTGCTGCTTAATAGTTTTGTGGAAACTGATACTTTTATGGTATTCTTTGTTGAATAATTTGCAATAGAAATCTTATAACAAAGTAACAAATATTTTTAGTCACTTTTGATCAATTTATGCATCCTTGCTGAAAAAAAGTATTCATTTCATTAACCCAAAAAACACTTCCAGAAGGATCATGTAAAGAGCTATACAGAAATAAATAAAATATAAATATTACATATATTTAAATAGAAAACAATTCTTTTAAATTACAATGATACATTTTGTTTCTTTGGATGAAATGCATTCCTTCAGCATTAGTGAAAGTGTACTAGAACCAGATCAGCCCACGTTTAGAGGAATATGGTGTTGGAATATCTTCCTTGTTTTTTGACATTTATTAGACAGGACAGTGAAGAGGGTATCGGATTGGGACATGACACAGTCCAATCCCGAATCCTTCTCTGAAGAGGCACTACGGGCCTTAAATGCCAAGAGCAAGTACCACGGCTGACAACTTCCTAGCAATTTTATTCTAAGCTTGAAGTAAATTGAATATAGTGACCGTATTGAGGTCACTGGTGTTTGCAGCTGTGAGGATGAAATCTTTACCTGTTTCTTGCTGTACTGTGGCCCATCTCAGCCAGGCTGGACCACACTGGCTCCACGTTCTTATTCACCTCTGTGACCCCGATGTCTCCGAGGCTGCTGGGATCTTTTCGGCGGAGCAGGTCGTTTACCTTGGCTCCCATGGCTTTGCCCAAGTTCAGGGCGTTTTTTAGGTGCTGGCTGCCTCCTGTCTTTGATCCTGCAGATGTGTCTGTGGAGGTGCTGCTGCTGGCCAGACGAAAGCTCAGCTTCGGCTGCTCCGCAGCGTTGCAGTTCTCAAACATGCTTTGGTCCACTAAGAAACAAAATAACAAAACGGTTTTCAGACAAAGGGAGGCACTGGGGAACTTTTAATGAAAACATACACATCACATTAACATTTAAAGGTGAGCTGAGACTTCAGAAGCTTTTGTACAGACTTAAATACATGATTGTTTCAAACTGAAAACTGAAGAGTTTTCATTTAACCAATATGTTCAACTGACTCATTTTTTTTTTATGCTTTATGTTTTCTCAGATCTGTAAGATTAAATGTAGGGATGCATTTTCATCTTTTGGCTGATAGCTGATTAACTTTTTAAATAAAAATACATTGGTAACACTTTACAATAAGCTTCCATTAGTTAACAAACTAACAATGAAAAATACTTCTAAAGCATTTATTAATCTTAATGTTGATTCCAACATTTATTCATTCATTTTTAAAATGAAAAGTTTTATCTGTGAATAGATTTAAGCTAACATGGAGTAACAAAGAACAAGTGTATCTTTTATTAACTAATGTTAACAAAAATGAATACTGTAACAAATACATTGCTTAATGTTAATTAATGCATTAGATATAGTAAACAAATGGAACCTCATTGTAAAGTGCAACCAATAAAGTCATAATAATCATTCTAAATGCTACAAGTGGGTTTAAGCATCACAACCATCTGAAATACATGACAACTGGATACTCATTTTAATAAAAAAAAGAAAGAAAAGAAGTTGAACAATAGACAAGTTCATGCAAAAAACTAACAAAACAACAACAACAACAACAACAACAAAAACCCAAACAATGACACCAACATTGGCAGAAAATGGCCATCAATATAAAATGAAATTAAAAACAGCATTTGTCAGGTCACAAGAATTCATGTTTCTTACCTCAGAACCATTATTTCATGGTTGGCATTTGAGTGCAAAGAGAACATCATTTATTGTTTACAGCCAACAATACAGTATATTAATGCTCATACATGCAACTAGAATAGTATTCATAGGCCAATGGACGTCACAAATGTTAAAAAATAAAATAAATAACACCAAGCTTTTACCTTTTAA
This sequence comes from Carassius gibelio, assembly GCF_023724105.1. Lineage (NCBI taxonomy): Eukaryota > Metazoa > Chordata > Actinopteri > Cypriniformes > Cyprinidae > Carassius > Carassius gibelio. The sequence goes on along the minus strand of NC_068401.1, from coordinate 11,132,668 downwards.
AAGGTGACTGAAGATAGGGAGACTGACAATGACAAAGATGGAAATATTTGCAATTTGCCAACAAAGGCAGCCCTGACACTTCAACTTCAGCTTCAATTTAGGCCATTCAAATCGGTTCACAATAAAAGCTGTATATTAGTCTGGCTCTAACCAAATGTGATTTTAAGAAACGCTTGAAGGCATTTGATGTGGCATATTTATTTTCAGCTTGTTAAACTCAAACAGTTTCAACACTTGCTCATGGAAGAGTACGAATTTTCATTAGCTTCTGACAGTCTCTCAGCGACAACAAGCCCGGGCCACATACGAGACTAGAGAGGCTTTTCCACACAAATATTTGACAAAGAGAAGTTATTTTGATGCTGACAATGTCTTGGCTCTGCAGGCAAGGCAAACAGATGAATGAGGGAAATTTGTGTGCCAAAAACAGCATGTTGTTGTCATGGTAATCAGGGGAAGAAAATGACAACAAAAAACCCCACAACTTACCATTTGCGACGGGTCTGCTTTTCTTTTCCAGATATGCCACTGGGTAACAAGACCAGCTAAAATCATTCACAGGATTGATCTTCAAAATGCGAGTCATCACACTGAATTAATTCGGCTATGAAGCTGAAACTAGCACAACATGCTGCTTCTGTATATTAAGGACTAGAGAGAAATGAGCAGGAGAAAAGAACATACTCATCTGTGTTTTTTTGTGATTGTATCATTGCATATATTTATCAGTGGTAGCACACCAATAGGGCCATCTGACGTCTGAATGAAATAATTGATGCCCATGCTACGAAGCACTTCACTGACTGACATGATATTTCATCTGCTAATGATACAATACCCAGACTAGTTCAGCTATGTTTGTGAGAAGTATCAGCCTCAGACAGGCCACCCACAGCCCACCCACATTTCCTTCACTGACCGCCTGATGCATATCACACACAAACACACACACACACACACACACACACACAATTTTGAGAGTAACAGCATGATTTTTACTAGTGGTTGACCGATATATCTCCTGATATATCGGCCGATGTTTGGAATTTTCCAAATATCGTTATCAGCCGATACGTTTTTCTGCTTGTCAGATGTATTCGTTACTGGAATGGCAGTGCCTGAGTGCGCACAGCTCACATTCTCTCTCTTGTTGGCTTCGTTGTTAACGGTTCTGTCTAACATGGATAAAAGCCAGTCTAATAATCAGATACTACAAGTTTTATAATGGTTGCTTTTACATTATTAGTAATAGAAAGGCAAACATTAAAAAACGTTTGAGTTTGCCATCAGCATTAAGCAAATACGCATTTATATCATTTAAACAAATCTTTGAATGGCTAATGGACATTTAATTTCACAAACCTTGCAAACTTGGTCGAATCCAGCTGTGAGATCTTGTGAAGTATGCATGTGTATCCAGCATGATTGCGTGTTCTCTGCGTGATGGTCAGTCCATGTTAATTTAACGTTTTAAACTTTCACCTCGTGATTTCAAATTATGCTGTGCTTTATGCATTTGCCCACTGTCATATTCATGTCATTTTCACTGAGTTCTGTATGTAAAATTAGTGTTACCCTGGCTTTTACCCTCCTATACATCTCTTTCCATTCAAGAGTTATAGGCATTCCAATTGGGCAAAAAACTAGGATTAGCTCACAAAAAGCTGGCTTTTAAAAAGTTCAAAATACCCAACATTTCATGATCTATGGGTTTTGTGGGTCATTAGCCAAATATTCCAACAAACTTGAGCCTGTTTAGTTATGAGAAATGTCATACTTTTGATCACTGTAGCGCCCTTATCAGGCTGATTGGGTTGAGCCTTGGTAATGTTTTAGACGGCAAGAGTCCTATTGTCCCTCCAATTTTCAAGTCTCATCGACTAATGGTTTGGTGTCCCGGTCTGCTTTAGCTGGAGAATGCTGATCCTTGGGCATTCTAACTTTACAATAGGGTTTCAGCAATATGCTCTTGAACTCCTAAAGAGTATTTTTGTACAGTCTATTATTCCATTTCAGTATAATCCATTTCAGATTTATCTGTCCCAAAAATGCAACTAAAACAAAGAGTGGTTGGTTGGGTTATATGTTATTTAACCTCATCCTGTCCAAGAGGGTAGTTTTCAGTCAGAATACATGGAAACAGGACCAGTCTTTATGCTGAAAATCTCAAGTATGGTTTAGTGAGACAAAATTTTGAGTGAGGAAGACCGAAAGGAGGATATATAGCAAATCATCAGCTTGCAATTTTGAGCGTGACACAGTGATCATTGGTTTTGATCCTTCTCCACAGGGCTGGCCATTATTGTGTAGCTCTAGGCTGCAGTTTAAAATACCTCACTGAGACTCTGCCACAGTAGCTAATGTTAGGAGGGCATCTGACACGCTGCTATTCTGGGCTGGTTTATGAGCTCCTGATGTGTCCCAGCAGGAAACCTCTGGACCAAACGCTGTCCAGCACACACATCCACGGGGCCACATGGTACAGGGCTGCGGCTCTTTTTGACCAAGAATTTCCATGACATTTCCAGCTGTTTGAGTTTAGTGCATGAAGACATTAAAAATCATTTTACAACATGCACTTACATTTTTTTTTTATTATTAAATATTTTAGCGTTTATATAAAATCTTCGAAAATATAATTGTTTTAGAAATTATAATAGCATGCATTTAAATTTTTTACTGATTAATTATTTTAGTGTTATATAATATAATATAAAATTATATAAAAATATAAAATTCAAATATATACAAATCATAATTTCAGAAATGTATATATAAATAAATATACATCTCAAATATTTCTAAATATTTAGTTTTATATTTTTAATGTCTTAGAAAAGACATCCTATTTGATGTATAAATAAATGGAAATATATGAAGACATATTTCTATATTTATAAACCATATAAAACCTGGTCACTTTTAGGTATGATTATTTTTGTATGTAATGATGCGCTCCATCATATAATAAGAATCAAAAATGAATTGATGAAGATAGGTCAAAAGCCTACTACCTCTACATGGACAAACTGGAGAATAACAATGAATAAATAAAGCAATTTAACCCATTATCTCCAAGTTAGATGACCTAGATGTTCAGGTCAGCAGAAGATGGGTCAAACATCAATATTTCATTTGAACACCCTTTCTAGCATGAATCTTTAAATACAAGGGCAGGGGGATGGGAAAATAGAGTTCTGGAACCCTGGATAAATCATGATGAGAGGGTCAAGGTGGACTAACTCAAAATGCATTTGCACTAACTGACTCCCTATTATAAACTCAATCATTAACACAAATTAGGTGGAGCACCATAGTGGCACTGTCACAGCGGCCCAGAATATAAGCATCAATTTCAGGACTCCTAAATGAAAAGGGCAGAGAACTTCACAAGTAACCTGCACTGTTAGGACTATCCATTAGCTTTATCTCTGTTGAACAGCACTGCTGGCTGACTAGTCTCCTTGGTACTGTAGATATACTGTAGCACATATAAGGGTAGAAAGGAAGTAAATGAATAAAAATCCCCAAAAGAGCAACAAAAACAACCCCACCCAAAACCGTAGATGGCATGGAAACTTTTCTGGTCAATAGCTATTTGTATGTTAAGCAGCATGCTGAAAACTACAGAAGCACTTTGGAAAATGCATTGTTAAGAAAAGGATTTTGAAAGACCATAAATCTCAAAAAATGTCAGAACAGTCTTACAATTAAGGTGAGACCAAACAGCAGCACAAAACACCTCCACATCTACTTTTGAAATGTTATTATGGCAATGTTCTGCTACTGGAGAGAAAAAATAACCGTGAACATAACAGGAGACAATGCCCCCATTTTCATTCGACTTCAAATCTCAGATCAATAATTAATCAAAGGTTCCGACACATCAATGTCAAGCAGTAACATGCATGCAATGCAACTATCTGCAAGTTAAGCACTGATGAAATACAGGAATATGGAGAAAGTAGAAGGTGATGCCAGATAATGACAGCTTTTTTACTTGATTGACGGTCATGTGTCTTTGAAGAATTCATTTGAACCCGATTGGACTAACGGCTCGTAACGGTGCATTCTACGAATATAGCTGATGTGTCACCCTTGTGGGACATAAAGGAGTCGAAATCAATTGAATTATATTGGAGTTCACTTTTTAACATGAAGGATTTTTTCCACCCAAGTACAGCGAAGTGCCCTAGATCTCCTTGGGCATCCCTGTAGATAGTAATGTCAAATTTTGTAATCCTGACCGGAAATAGAATAAATATGGTGGCCCAGTAGTGCACAACACTCACACGCACGCACGCACACAAAATCACAACACAATGCACAGGACTAATTTTGTTGTGCTGTGCTGATTTCAGTTGTGTTGAGCTAATTCCATTGGTTTGCGGCTTGTTTCCATTGTGTTACCGCTTGTTTGTTGTGTTGTGCTAATTTTGTTGTGTTTCAGCTTGTTTGTTGTGTTGTGCTAATTTCATTGCATTGCGGCTTGTTTTCCGTTGTGTTGTGATGTTTGCATTTGTGTTGCAGCTTGTTTCTCGTGTTGCGCTAATTTCTTTGTGTAGTGGCTTGTTTACGTTACTTTGTGCTAATTTCATTGTGTTGTGGCTTGTTTCCATTGTGTTGTCATAGTTTGCATTTGTGTTGGAGCTTGTTTCCATTGTGTTGTGCTAATTTTGTCGTGTTGCGCTAATTTCACTGTGTTGTGGCTTATTTCTGTTGCATTGTGCTAATTTCGTTGTGTTATGGCTTATTTCTGTTGTGTGGGGGTTTGTTCCAGTTGTGTTGTGCTAATTTCATGGGTTGTGGCTTTTTTCCATTGTGTTGTGCACAATATACTGGGCCACTGTAAATAAAGGTTTATGGTCTCTACAATAGTTGGAGCTCAACACTTCAAACTAAAGTACCGTGGCAACTTCAGGAGAAATTCAGGAGAATGTTCTCAAAAGCCTTCAGAGCAAGCAGGTGGGCACGGGCATGAGCCTCTAATTCAGAGGCATCCGAGTTTCCAAAAGCTTCTCTCAGAAGCGGGAGCTGTACTAAAATGAGATGTGATATTATTATGCAATTTCAATTACGCCGCAGGGAGAAGGATCAATCCGACAGCCGCTCATTTCCCTGAGCGAGCAAAGATGAGACCGGGACGCTCCAGAACATCCTTTAAATTACACAGCGATTCAGATGGTGTTCTCTGCACTTGCTGGTTTAGTGAGCGCATACACGTTTTAGTGGTTATTTCTATTTCTTGAAAAAGCTGTGCGTGCATATGGCGTCTGAAGCGTTTCCATTCGCCTGCCAGCGATTCTTGGAATTGCAGAACACCTGAACTACAGTTTAAGTAGGAAAGTCAATCAAATGTATTCATGATAGATATATGTGTAACTTAACTAGTGTGCACTGCTAAATAAATGCCAGATTGTGTAGGCACTTTAAAAAGCTAGTTCAAATAACTCCTTGATCTGTTAATTCAGCACAATGCATGTTACCCAACATTCATTGAGAATGACTCTCACAATGAATGAACACAGTCTAACAGTGTCATTGCAAATCTCTTGAAAATTACACAACTCAATTAAAATGGCTTTAAAATGAGTCATATACTTTGAAAACTTGCAGTTACCTTCAGGAGGGGCAATTCGAGGTTTATTATTCGTGACACCAAAGGCTGTTTTCTGTGGAATAATTATTGAATTATTTATTTCTCGAAAACTAACGGTGGCCAGGATTCAAGGACAAGATCAATGATGCTTCCACGGGCATCAGTATCATATGAAAATAAATTCACTGCCAAAGTACTAGTGTTTTGCCTGGTTTTCATGCCATTGCCATGCATTTGCCAGGGCGGTTCTAAGCAAATTACTTTTCTTATTAAAAAAATAAAAAATATGACAATGACAATTTAGACCCCAGCTCACAGCAGGGTCTTGGCCTCCAGATAAGGACTGATCAGATTGATCAGGACCCTCATTATAGACGTAGCGAAGAATCTGTGAGAAGATTGTTACAAGCCTAAAGGAAATTTAAAGAAGAAAAATTCTTAAATTTAGTTTTCTTGGTGGAAAGAAAGAAGAAAAGATATTAGTGCATAAATGGAGGAAAATACAGACATTTAAGACTAAACCAACAACAGAAAGTGCTTTCAATGTGCTTTATGTGTGGGAAGAATTGCTCACCACTCTATTATTACCAGTCTAATTGTGTGCACTTGTCTGCCTCTTTAAATGACACACAGAGAGAAACAGAGAGAGCGAGAGGGGGAAAAACTGGAAAATATAAACAGAGAGGTTAAAGAGTCAGCAGTTTATCAGAGAGATACAGGTAAGACAACGAAATAGCACTTTTTAGAAGCACAGAAAAACTAAACACAAGAAAGCAAAACGTGTACAAAAGTTAATTTGTGAAGCAGTCAGACACGACAAGCTCTTCTGAGTATGAAAATAATGAATAAGGGACGTGGGTTGTGAAAACTCTGACACTCTAATTGGGGTTCCTGTTGGTAAAGATCTGACCGGTTTAGACGCCTCGTTACCCTTAGGGTATAATTAGCTTAGCGTCCTCAGTCCACAGTCATTCAATTAAGAGTCTGTTCTGTCGTGCATGCTAAAACAGATGTAGCTGCGTAATTGTCTTCCTTCTGAGCACTTCTGATGAAAGGTGATCTAAGTGGCAGAGCATATCAGTGCAAACATGCCTAATACCGCCCAGGAACAAACCCGCGACTTGTACAACTGATGTCATAGATACAACATCACAGGCTCATGTATAAAATTTTTTCTTTTTTTTCACTTGTATACCTTGCAGTTTAAAACAAATACTTGTTTGTGAATAACCAGCAATTGTCTGTAGACTCTTAAAGAGTGTTAACACATACAGCGGTTTCCGACGTCAAAGCCAATGGTGGCATTAGAAAGTTGGAGTGTCCAGGGATGCAACAGAGTTTAACTTTATGCAAATGAGTATTTATGCGATGTGGCAGCTACCAATAGGAGAGAAGATGCTGGTGAACATGTGATCTGCCTACTGTGAATGAATTTTTCTATATTTGTCTTTTTTGTGTTTTTTTCTATCAGTCCCTGTCCACATGCAAGGATATGAAATATTATGGCTTTACAATATTTTTCAATCTGTTAAAAACAATTCTATCAATCATTCAGAAGAAGGGATGGCCATTAAGACCAACTATATAAGACACCTAGCGACCTCCATCGCTGTGTGTGAACGTTCCATTAGAGATACAGGATTCTGGCATCTGATGTGTGTCCATAAACTTTAGAATGGAGACAATAGTATTTTACTATGCTTTAATTAAATGTGACAAACTAAACGGCCACCAAACGTTAATGTTACCTTGGTCTCCCAGATTCATCAGCAGTACAAACAGCGGTAGACGGTTTGACAATATTGACACTGATCGACTTGAATCTTCTAAGCAAAGCATCAAGCAGTGTTTTTCTAAGAGCGCAAAATCACATTAAACAGCAATTTCATCCTCCAAGCAGTCAGAGGGGCCGTGTTTGTTGAGCACATTAAGCAGACGCAGGGTGCTCTCGTCCTGCTGTCCCCAGCTTTCATCACTCTCATCTGTGTTTGATTCGTACTCGGATGCGATTCCCGACTCGCGGAATTTTAGCAGCTCGAGGCTACCCAGAAGCTCATCCCGTGATGAGGGCGAGACGCCTTGGGATGGTGTGTCGGGACTCTCTTCCTGTTGGGGTGGTCCCGGAAGAAAGCGGAAACACTCAAACTTGATCAAGCACTGGTCCCTACCTATTGGACTGCCCAGCGGCAGGGATAGCTGTGTCCCATCGTTGAGTGGAGGAAGGATGGCGTCCTCTGGGCTTGGGGTGGTGGGGTCGCATAGGATGGGGGGAACGTTCGCACGGAAGGTGATTTCCAGGAGACTGTCTTGGGATCCCACTGTTAAGAGAAAGGAGGAGACCGAAAATTTATTCAACTTTTTCTAATTATACTATCTAAAAAAACAAACAAAAAAATTCATATCAAAACATATTTCAATGTTTCAATGCATCTATTTTCTCTTTTCATCTATGGACAAAAAATATATTTTAATGAATGCAGAGGTTTTTAAACAAGTTTCTTATGCTCATCAAGGCTGCATTTATTTACATATAATAATAATAATAATAATAATAATAATAATTAAGTGTGTGTGTTTGTGTGTGTGTGTGTGTGTGTGTATATTATATATATATATATATATATATATATATATACACACACACACACACACACACACACACATATATATATATATATATATATATATATATATACACACACACACACACACACACACACACACACACAGACACACACACACTTAAAAATATGATTTATTCCTGCATTCAGTGTCACATGATCTTCCAGAAATCATTCTAATATGTTGATTCATAATCAGTGTTGGAAACCGATGTGCTGCTTCATATTTTTGGGAACTGTGATACTTTTTACTGGATTATCTGATAAAATGTAAAACAAACAAACAAACAAAAAAAACTTAACCAAAGGTTACAAAAAATATTAAGCAGCACAACAGTTTAAACCGTTATAATAAATAAGCATATTGGAATGATTTCTCAAGAATAATTTGACAATGTAGAGTGTCGGAAACCAATTATTAGAAGAAAAAGAAATCTGTATTTTTGATCATATGAATACACCCTTGATGAGCTTAAGAGATTTAAAAAAGGCATTTCATAAAATACTACATATTTTCAAAATCAACTAGGTGGTGGGCTGCCTAAAGAATCTCGGTATTAATAAGTATGAATAATAAGTAAACCCTGAAATGACGTCAGCCTCTTACATTCAAAAACAGTGCAACAGAATTGAACCATCAACATCAAGCTGTTGGCTGACCACTAGATATAACTACTGAAAGAATCAATCACCATCATGCATTCTCAGTGTTAAAACTTTTTAATTCATTTCTAAACTACTTTTTCAAAGTACCTTAGTACTGTATGAAAAAAAAAACTGGGGTTCAGTCTTTTCACTCTCTTTTCTCCGTGGATGTCATCTGCCTTCCTTCATATTATATAACGCTTCATAATGTCACTCCTGCTCCACTTTTTTCCCTTTTCTTCTGCTACAGTGGGTTTATAACAGTGCTCCTACCTCTGCAACATATCCTCACCTGCCCTCTCTGAATAGATCTGATGTGTTTCAGCAGCTTTCTTTCATTCTTGCCTTTTCACTCAGACCCTCCCATCTGTTCCACCTCTCTCCCCATCACATACAATTTCTCTTTGCCTTTTAACTTCTCTCCCATCGTGGCACTCCACAGGGGTTAATTTCATGCTTAGTTTAAAGTACACTTTCATTTAGACCAGCAGCACCTGGAGATGAGCTGTTTTTCACATTAGCCCGTATGATAAAGCGTTTTCATCCATGACTGTCCCAACAGCCACATTTAAGTCACCTTGTAAAAAATATTTTAATGGATGCAGAAGGTCAACAGAAAATGCTTTACTGAAACACAGACACAGGAATTTCTGATACATGCAGCATGATTGCTTGAAAAGTCCGGCCCGAAATGTAAAGTGCAATGTGAGTCCAGGTCACTAAGGGAGTGAGAAGCTTGGTTCAAGGCAACCATTCCTAGTGTGAGTGAAAATCTGCTACAAAAACAATGGAGGTTTTTAAAGTTACTCCCCAACAGTGATGAATACAGGAAATCATACTCACTAGAGCCATTCCCAGCCAGCTTGAGCTCCAGATCCTGAATCTGTTTGACCAGGAGAGAAATATGCTGCAGTAGGTCCTTATTCTGCAGCAGCAGCTGGTGAACTCGAGCCTGGGCCTCAATCCTCGCTGCAGCTTCTGCAGAGAGCTGATCCTTCAGCAGATGAACCTGAGGAACAAACCAAAGTATGCATGCTTAACTACAGCAGAATTTTCTACCAGCCAACACAGAGACCTCCAGCAGTTAATATGCTGTATTATCCTAGAGTCGCCTCTACTAAGAACAAAAACTCCAACCGGCTCAGTGTACTTTTCAACTCCAACTCAAAAGCATTATGCAAATTTAAAGTGATGCTTTAAAAAAATTAAAAGAAGAAAAAGTTTTAGTGTTTCATTTGATTAAACTTTTAGGCCATTATTTCATAATTAATACCAGAATTTGCCTTTGTTCAGCTTCGGAAGAATATGTCTGAACACACTGGGATCCTGTCTAGGTTTCAAGAGTTCAAGGAAATGAAAATAAATATTTTATTGTTATTCTGAGAATTTCAAAGTCCTACTTGAATTTATGTATTTATTTAAGGTTAAACATCTTTAAAAGATTTTTAACTACAATCACCCCATTATACAATTTGGTATGCGGTTCTATTGAATTTATTTTGAATGCATTTATATTTAATATGAAAAAATGAATGGCAAACTTTATAAAGTCTTACTATGAAGGTCATCTCAGTTACTGTGTAGGTAGTGGCATTCATTCAAAATTAAAGAGTGCTTTCAAATGAAAAGCTTCTTTAACACCACATCATAAAATAACTTTAAAAATATATATTTTAGGTTTCTCATATCAGCTGTATTTTAATGATCTAATGAGTAATGATGAAATATGAAGAGCAACAGTGGAAGGACAAATGCCTTTTTTGTTTTATCTGTAAAAAAAAAAATATATATATATATGTAGTATAGCAAAAAAAGTATACATAAATATATTAAAAATAATTAACAAATAAGCCATTAAATATTACAGATAAATATTATCACTGAATACTTAGGAGTATTCAATTTACACAGCTTTAGTCAAGTATTAATTAACATAATTCTAGATAAAGGAATTATCTGGAATACTCTAACAAGCCTCCATTTCCAGAAGTATCAGAAAAGGTCCTCCACACATATTGTTATGAATTACTGCTTGGTTTGTCCGGCTAAAGACAAATGGCCAGCTATAAAGATTTCCAAAGCGATTATGATGCACTTGAGTGTCCTTCATAAGTACTACGATTCTATCTAGCGATAGACGGGTGAATCCATTTCCGCCAGTGGCTTATCCTGGGCACAGTCTAAGTGTCTGTTTGCTTCTAAAGCCACCGTGGCCACCCTCCAAGGGGTCCGGGGTGATTTATGACCCAGCTTAAACAGCGTGCCTGTTCGTGCTGCCTGCCCTTAAGAACAATACATTCTCCAGACAAAGCCAATGAGTCATCAAGATCAGGCCAGCAGGGAGTAGAGCAAAAATTTGAGGAAAAAAAAAAAATGACCATACTGTAAATGTAGACTGATCAGGTTGAGCCGCTTGCCATCAGTTCTCGAGTGTAGTGCGTATGTATATACGTGTGTGTTTTCTGACAAAGAGCGATTGTCTTTGGGAGAAGAGCTGCCTACCATGACAAAAGATGTTGTTTTCAAAAGGGTATTGGATGTAAATGTATACAAGCCTCATATTTCATGCTGTCATGATTTTATATCTCAATCTTAGTGGGGTACATTCATCAGCAAGGCAAGTCAGGGTAAATGTTGGAGTCCATCATTTTCTCTGATCACATACAGAAGCAGTATTTCTTTTCCTTGTCTTTAAAAAAGTAAACAACCAAAGCAGAAATGAAGAACTGTTTAACATCAACACATCGCCACTGCAATCAGTTATTCTTCGTTTCATTTTCACATCTACTAATTAAGCGATTAAAAGTTCACTGTCCAATTATGGCGACAAAATGAAAAGAGACTGTATGGCAGAAAAGATTAACAATATTTTCTGGCAGTAATGTTAGCATATATCATGAGGAATATCATTGATAGTGCTGTTGTAAAAAACAAGGCGTTTAAAAAGTAAATAGAGCAGAGTCTGTTTCAACATGAAGAACATGAATTTCAACAACATTAGCAGGTTTAAAGTCTCTAAGGTGAGTCCAAGTAGGCAAGTGCAGGGATCAACTGTTTTTAGCCTGATTACTCCTCATTATCTTATGTTATGGTATTATCATGGTATTGTATTGAATTTATTGCAGAACAGTTTGAAATTAACTTAATTTTCTTTATTGGCAAGTTGCAGTTACGTTTTAAATCCCAAATTGGCCTTTAAAAACAAAATGTGTCATAAAGGGACAGGAAAACTGACACGTTCAGGTCCAGAAAATTAGTAAGGACATAAAATAGTCCATGTGCCATCAGTGGTTCAACCATAATGTTAAGAAGATACGAGAAATACTTTATGTGCAAAAAGAAAACAAGTGTAGCCTTGAATATGTCACTGTGATGCTGTCTATGCAGTGTCAGAAAGCTCTCGGATTTCATAAAAAAAAAATGTATTTGTGTTCTGAAGATGAAGGAAGGTCTTATGACATGAGGGTGAGTAATTAATAACAGAATTTTCATTTCTGGGAGAACCATCCTTTTAAAACCAAACCAAACCACAAACCAGAAAAGAAAAGAAAAGAACAAAAAACAACAATCAGAGCCCTCACAATCCTTCTTACTTTTGGATGAAAGTTCATGGGTAAGGAATGATCAATGCTCAGTCTGCATGCACTAGTCTTACGAAACACCCCTAAACCTCACATTTACAGTTTTCTAAACCCTTTTCCATGTTTTCTTAAGAGAACCGATTTAATGGCACTAGCACATCAACAAATGATTCACTTTCGCTGACATAACTTAGAGAGCTCTAAAAAAATGTAATTTGTGTGATTCATATTCTAACAATCTATTTAAATCAGATATATTTAAAGTGGAGGCTTTCATGACCATAGTAATTTCAAAGCACAAATGTAATCTTTTTTTTTCTTCCACTGCACTGTAGTCATTACAAGGTTTTTATGGTGCTGTTTATTCCATTGTTGCTGCCCTCAAATGGCACAAAGAAATTACATCAAATATTTCAGGACTGCTTTTCCTTTAAAGAGCACATTGAAAGCTGCAATAGGGCATGAAAAAAAAAATAAGTGGAAAACAAGCCGATCATATATATATACACACACATTTATATATATATATACACACATATATATATGTGTGTGTATATATATATATATATATATATATATATATATATATATATATATATATATATATATATATATATATATATATATATATATATATATATATATATACACACACACACACACATATATACACACACACACACACATACATATATATATATATATATATATACATATATATATATATATATACACAGTATTGTTCAAAATAATAGCAGTGCAATGTGACTAACCAGAATAATCAAGGTTTTTAGTATATTTTTTATTGCTACGTGGCAAACAAGTTACCAGTAGGTTCAGTAGATTGTCAGAAAACAAACAAGACCCAGCATTCATGATATGCACGCTCTTAAGGCTGTGCAATTGGGCAATTAGTTGAAAGGGGTGTGTTCAAAAAAATAGCAGCTGTTATTCCACTCCATGATTCTTTAACAACATTCCACAATTCATTCACATTTCTTGGTTTTGCTTCAGAAACAGCATTTTTAATATCACCCCACAAGTTCTCAATTGGATTAAGGTCTGGAGATTGGGCTGGCCACTCCATAACATTAATTTTGTTGGTTTGGAACCAAGACTTTGCCCGTTTACTAGTGTGTTTTGGGTCATTGTCTTGTTGAAACAACCATTTCAAGGGCATGTCCTCTTCAGCATAGGGCAACATGACCTCTTCAAGTATTTTAACATATGCAAACTGATCCATGATCCCTGGTATGCGATAAATAGGCCCAACACCATAGTAGGAGAAACATGCCCATATCATGATGCTTGCACCTCCATGCTTCACTGTCTTCACTGTGTACTGTGGCTTGAATTCAGAGTTTGGGGGTCGTCTCACAAACTGCCTGTGGCCCTTGGACCCAAAAAGAACAATTTTACTCTCATCAGTCCACAAAATGTTCCTCCATTTCTCTTTAGGCCAGTTGATGTGTTCTTTGGCAAATTGTAACCTCTTCTGCACATGCCTTTTTTTTAACAGAGGGACTTTGCGGGGGATTCTTGAAAATAGATTAGCTTCACACAGACGTCTTCTAACTGTCACAGTACTTACAGGTAACTCCAGACTGTCTTTGATCATCCTGGAGGTGATCATTGGCTGAGCCTTTGCCATTCTGGTTATTCTTCTATCCATTTTGATGGTTGTCTTCCGTTTTCTTCCACGTCTCTCTGGTTTTGCTCTCCATTTGAAGGCATTGGAGATCATTTTAGCTGAACAGCCTATCATTTTTTGCACCTCTTTATAGGTTTTCCCCTCTCTAATCAACTTTTTAATCAAAGTACGCTGTTCTTCTGAACAATGTCTTGAACGACCCATTTTCCTCAGCTTTCAAAAGCATGTTCAACAAGTGTTGGCTTCATCCTTAAATAGGGGCCACCTGATTCACACCTGTTTCTTCACAAAATTGATGACCTCAGTGATTGAATGCCACACTGCTATTTTTTTGAACACATCCCTTTCAACTAATTCAACTAACTGCCCAATTGCACAGCCTTAAGAGCGTGCATATCATGAATGCTGGGTCTCATTTGTTTTCTGAGAATCTACTGAACCTACTGGTAACTTGTTTGCCACGTAGCAATAAAAAATATACTAAAAACCTTGATTATTCTGGTTAGTCACATTGTACTGCTATTATATATATATATATATATATATATATATATATATATATATATATATATATATATATATATATTTTTTACTAAACAGCAACTGTAACAAGGCCACATTTCTTGATTCCCGAGAAATTTTGCCTGAATTGCTCTCACTCAAACATGGAAAACTGATTTTTGGGAGACTTGACGGGGGTGTCGTTTTTGATAGAAGCCAGATGTGTTTGACTAATTTTATCTGTACTGAACTGTCTAAATGAGAATCTTCCACCAGAATATGATTAAAAGAAACACAAAACACACAAAAACCTTCCTCCACAAATAACCCACTCCACCACTAATCCAGACTTCAGAAAAGCAAATATCGTTTCATCTGCCGATCATTTTCCCTAAGGATGAGAGCCACTGCAAAACAAATGGAGAAATAAATTAATAAGCAACGATTGACTTGTGTGTGCCGCTTTGATAGCGTGCTTCAAAGCGTCTACTCTTCTTCAGTGACTGAAGACGTCACAGCAGCCAAGAGCAAAGCAACAGCTTGTTTCTCTTTGAGTGTGTTGTGAAGCGAATCTGGGAACGTTTTCAACTGGCTGGCTTTGCTTATCAGAGTTATGACAGGACGGACATCCCTGACTATCCTCAACACACCTCAAAGCGACAGGCAGACACAAAGATGTGGGTCAAAGGAGCGTGGAACTAAATTCCACCCTCTGTAACACCATTCTCAGATCTGTGAAGTGTTCAAGTGTCTTTCACACACACATAAACAAAACAAAACAAAATAAAAAAGCACTTTCTAGAGAGTAGCAGCAAAATATCTCTAAAAAACATAGCTTTCTCCTCCTGCCAAACAATTGGTGTAGAACTGTGGCTAAACAAGCTAACCGCATGCTCTCAAAGGCTGAATACACAAACCAGTCTAGTGCCAGAAAGAATGAAAATGCTTCAGACACACAAGACTACAGCTGTTTTAGCACTCCAAGCCATTCACAGCCAGTTCTAATGTGGGGGTTCACATTGAGACCAGAAACAGATTTTCTTTACAGAATAACAATGTTTGGTGAACACCCACATCTCAATTCACAATTAAGAAAAAATATTTCGGATTTCATTGATATATTGAGACAAAACTGCTCAATTACTTTACAAGGCACTAGTTAAGACCTGATAAATAGGCAAGAACGTCAATGCAGAAACATTTTACCCAATTTTCCTGCTCAAATTTCTGGAGGAACACTTATTGTTTGTTTCATGTTTATTTGTTCGAGGGAAAATAAATAAATAAATGAATCACTAACTCACCTTACCCATAAAAAACATAATTAGCATAATGCACAAAGCACATTACAAAAACCCTCTTCAAAAGAATAATACATGTAATTACAGAGGCTAATTAGATGAGCTAGCTGCTCTTTTTAATTATACACCCCCCTGCTATTATACACTGAATTGACTACTAAAAAAACTCAGCTTTGCCATCACAGGAAAAAAATAATTAAAATAGAAAAGCTGCTTTAATTTGTAATTTTAATTTTGATCAATTAAATGCAGTCAAACTTTTGGTGTGAATATTTATACCAAGTTCAAAATGCACACAACAACCAAAATCCTAAATCCACAGCTTCTACAGGTCTATTAAATGTCCATTTAAAGTGCAGTATTGCATTTCCTCCGTCTCACCTGGGCCACGGCCACCTGTGTCTGCTGCTGCTGCTGGGTGAGCTGCTGCTGGAGCAGCTGGAGCTGGTGGTGCACAGACAGAGGAGTGCTGGCCGGCAGCTGACTGCCTGAAGGAAGCAGCAACTTCGGGGAAGCCAGCAGGATGCTGGGCTCTTCTGAGGGCTGGAGAAAAAGAGAGAGAACAGTCCTATTGTCAAGATCTGTAATTAATCTACATGTTCATCATTATTATTAGAGTATAAAAAAATTCTTCTGAAGCCATTTGATAACTTTGTGTGAGGATAAGGAATGACATGTACAAGCAGAATAAGTTTAAAAGGCATTAAAACCGACAATGCAGAATTAGCAAGAGCCTTTAATAATCAGGAAAATCACAATACAAACCAGTTTAGCAGTCATTAGAGAACAAAAAACTTATTTTCATCCCCTGTGCTTTATGCCAATGTCTTCATCTTAAAAACAACTGCATGCTTGCCATTAGGATACAAGGCAGCGCTCTGACCAGCTCTGTGGTCGGCCCCTACTGAGGCTCAGATATTAATTACAGTAGCACTTGCAGCTTGTGTAGCTGTGCAAACAAACAGAGCTCAGAAGGATGGGAGGCAGTCAACTGTGACAAATTATTAGTTTTACCCTACACGGCCAACTTATTTATACCCCAGTCGGGATGAAAGTATGGTAATGCCAGTTGTCAGATATTGACCTCCCACGTTCAGAATGAGGGACTGAGTATGAAAGCCGCAGCAGCAGCGGCCAGAGATAAGACTGATTTGGGCTGAGATTGATGCGCCGCAAAGAGCCCTTTGAAATATTCAGGCATTGCCTGGTGCTGAATCACTAAACGGATGGCTAGACACACCAAACCAGACCTCAGTCTTTTGAAAAATCTAACATGAGCATCTAGTAGACATAAAACTGATATGAACCTCCTAAAGCATTTCAAGGGTCATTATATTTTCTTTCTTTCTTTTCCCACGCCAAACTTAAAATGTTCCCGCAATTTAATGTGACAAGAATGCTGTTCGAACCTGATTTGGTTGTGCTTCAAAGCATTGCTTTTGGAGTGGTCTATACTTTTACATTGTTACACAAAAATAAACTGTTCTTTTGAACTTTCCATTCATTAAAGAAAACTAAAAAAAATGAATCACGGTTTCCACAAATAAAAATGTAGCCATCACATTTTCAACATTAATAATAATAATAAATATAAATGTTTCTTGAGCACCAAATCAGCATGAGACACTGAATAGTTAAGAAATGGCTTTGGAAAATTCAGCTTTGCCATCACAGAAATAAATGACACTTTAAAATAAATTAACATTTATAATAGTTAAATTGAAGTAATAGTTCATCATATTTGTGACTTTACTGTATTTGATCAAATACATGCAGCTTTGGTGAGCATAAGAGACTGGGAAACGACACGTAGTCTAATCTAAATGATTATTGTGTTTTAACTGGTTTTGAGAATGGTGAATGAGGCCTATTATTTCCAGACTGGATGACCCTATAGTGGCAGAAAAATTACATTTTCCTTTAAACAATTCATGATCAAATGGCAAAAATTTCTTTTTTTAATATTCCCAGAAAACCATGCATCCAGCGAAGGAGGCTTTTATTTAAGACTGATGTCAAATAAGACTCCAGGCAGTATATTGGGGAAGAGGTGTTTTTCATTTCTCACATATTGGCTTGGAGTGGTGGTTCAGGTCGCCTGATGAGGACTTCCTTCTGTGTGTGTCTACTGACAGCTGTTTATGTGAGCAGTGCTGCAGAATGGCGTGCTGTAAACAACACCTGCTCTCACAGACGCCTCACAGTGAATCCACCTCAGCCGGAGACATCCACTGAATTCATAGCTTGAAAAATCTGCATGGTGCGTCTGGGGAAAATATTCTGCGAATTATATTACTGGCCATCTTATGATAATGATACAAACGGAAAAACTGAAGATAAGCGTGACTCTGCTGATAAAATATTTGCTACTTTTGTGCTGTGCAAGTTTGAAGTCATCTTATCATGAAGCATAAACGAACAAAATCATGTTATGAACAGAGTGTCTGGACTGAGCACACTGCAACTGTCTGAAAACAAGCACGGGAAGAAGTTCTGACGAGCTTAATGAATATTTTCTTAATGAATTAGCACACTCTTAATCAATTATTCATTGATGAATATATTTGACAGACTTCAAATTGTACATGTAAATGCTGCCGAAACAAATCCTTGATGTGAGAGACAGACTAAAAGGGCTTTTCATGCTTTCTGAGACACCAGATAAAACCGGCTCTAGAAATGAAAGAAAGAAAAGTTTCTCATTCTTCCGGAATGTGTTTTTCTTGCTGTAACTCAACAAATGCTATGCTTAATAGTTATAACCCCTGCAAATTTAGCATTCAACTACCATTATACCACAGGATGATTTCAAACCGATTTCCAGCTCCATCTACTGAATTGTCACCACTGATAGATACAAAACAAATCTCATGGTTTTAGCTTATGGTGTCAAAAACAAACATTCAAATTAAATGCAATAACCATTTTACTGGAGATATACTTCAAATGAGGCAAATTAGCTACAATTTATTAAATGAAACCATACAATTTCTTTACATTATGGGTAATGGAGTTAGCATAGGCAAAATATATACAATATTAAGTTTGCTATTTAGAACCTAACCAAAAGCAAAGATATCATATTTACAGTACAACTGGTCTTTATTGCATTTATTTCCATACTAAATTGAGATCTGTTGTCTATCCATGTTATTCATCTAAAACGGTTTACACTGCAAAAATGGATTATCATGCACAGCCGACAGAAAACAAGACACGAGCCATTATGACAGCGACAAAGTTTATGACTGCTTTAATTTGATATTCCATTTATGCAGAGCTAAAGCTTTTGCTGCTAAGCAAGCACCAAATATAGTTAATCTATGATGGTTATTGGAATATTTCCATCCCTCCACAGGGAATAATTACACTATCATCTGTTCTGAAATCTGTATGCTTTCTTTTTTTCGCTGTGTCACAAGAAATATAATGCAGATCCGTCTTTGGTAAATGGTTGAAGAAAACACATCTGTTAAAAAGTATCGAGGGAAAAAACGTTCATTTGATTGCTTTCAATAAACCGCTGCAGAAAAACCCAATGAGTTCATCTGTGATAATCTGATGTATGTGTAATCAACAGCCGCTACTAAAAGCCTGTAGCGCTGCTTTAGCGGTCACCTCCAGGATCCATGAACACCTGAGGATTCGGACTGGGTCAAATATAAACCTACTCATGTGGTGGTTAGGGGTTGATGTTCCCTAGGAGATTCTTTATGAAGACTTTCAATCCAATACAATGACAACGATCTCTAATGTCAAAGAATAACATCGCAATGGGGAAAAAATAAAATAGTACCACAAATTTTCTAAATAGGCAAAAATGGGAAGAAATTGAGAGACTAAGAAGCAGAGTCGATATGTGAACAAATAATACAGCAATCTATAACGTACACTGCTATTATAGTACAGATAACCTTATTATATTTCATTGGATTACAGCATGCCTGTGGAATATAAGACTACTGGTGGAGGATGGTTATTAAATAACCTTATAATTATACAGGTGCTACAGCTAAAATACAGATCTCCATATTTTCTGAAATGTCACAGCAGATGCCTTGGATTTTATACAACAGCTGTCTTCAGTTCAGATTTTTTTCCTACTTCATTGTGGGGAATAACAATATCAGAAAAGGTTTTGCTCTGATTCTATTTCTCTATGCCAGTGTTAATCCATTGTTATGGTGGCTGCCAAATGTTTTTCATCTGAGAGTTCATACAGAGGGTAGGTATATAACACTAACTGTAAGAAACTTCTATGAGAAATGATTCTATGAGATTTATGTGTCACACAGATTTGTGTTGCATTGCCAGACTTTTGACAACCAGTAGAAAGCCTTTTCCACTTTACAGCTTCCTCTGCACATGCAAACTTCCAACCTAGACTTTTCTGTCCATCCACATATAAAAGTACACCTTTTTTCCCCACTACTGTTCAAGTTTGGGGTTTCTTTGCTTTGTTTTTGAAAGAAATCTCTCATGCTCACAAATGAATGTATGACTGAATGTATTTCAAACCCAGTAATTAGTTTGTACTCAAAAGTAGTTTCAAGGCAACAAATTGTGAAAAAGTGAGCCAATCAAACTGGAACAGCCAGCTCTTACTATTTTCATGTACAAAACGCATCAGACAGTCAATGAACAAGGCGAGTTGGAAATCTGAGGCTGAGATGATCAAGACGCCTACTAGTCAAGAAACACATCACCAGAAAGTTTGCATAGTCTCAAAGTGTGCATCGACTTTACAAAGCAGATAAGCTGACTGTCATCCTGAGCAGAAACTTTGAGAAAAGTTGATTCCTACATGTATCCTTTCTAAACATCAAAAAACTTCTTATCTGGAACGTCAAGCGAAGATGAAAATGTGCTGAGGTCTGAGGTGTCTGATAGTCCAGGATGGATGTTCTACACTTGAAAGCAATGCATTTGAAAGTGGATTACATCTAACAACAAACTAATCCACCTCGGCCTGAGAAAGTCTGCACATCTTGCATAAAAAATTAAATATGCTGAAAAGTACAATGCAAGTCTTTCTTTCAAGCACACGGTTACTATGCTGGTCTTTTTGATAATTGGTGAAACAATTCAGGAGTCTAACAGCGCTGCATATTCATTACACAAGGAACAAACGTAAAGACCTGAATGTAAATAAGGATTGTTTGTTTGATATTCCAGTCAGACACAGAACGACACACATCGAAACACACTCAGCAGCATGTGAAATACAAGCAGCTCGGGAGCAAAATGCTATAACTCATGTCTGTAGACTAGACACATTGCCTCTCCTGAACCTGTGCAGTATGTCCAGCTTTCTGAATATGAGAAGTGTCTGTTGTATTCTAGTGAGAGCACTGAGCCCTTGAGGGTAAACGAAGGTAAAAGAGCAATGTTCAGCTCACAGCTGGGCTGACTGAGATTTGCTAGCGGCCACACAAATGCCCTCATTGCTTTTCTGCTCAGGGCTTTCTGCAAGGCAGATTGCTGCCTCCTGTTTATTGACTTTTTTTTTTTTTTTTTTTCGGAGACGTCCTTGACATTGTTTGAGACGTATAGAGGGAGTCATTGCAATGTTACAAATTTGCTTTCTTGCTGCTGGGTTTCTCAGACAAGAACTTTTTTGTGACAGCATCGAGAAGCACATTATGAAATGTAAAAATGATAATTTGATTGCAAAAGTAACTACGGTACTTTCACAGCAAATGCAAAAACATTTTTATTTCATATATATTTTACAAACAAAAGAGGTGGCACATATTGGCTACCTCTGAATTTTAATTAAAACAAATAATCTGAAATTAAAATAAAACAAAAGTCTAAATGTAAGAACAATTTATTAATTTTGTTTGATAAAAAGGTCTCACCCTTTAAAAACAGACAAATAAAACTAAGGTTTAAAACTAAGAATCATTTACATTTATTCAGCAGCTACTTTTATGCAAAGCAGCTTACAAATGATGAATAACAAGTCAATAACTCAAGAAGTGCTCGCAAGAACTAATTTCAAAAATAGTCTAGAATACTACAAGCTAGAACGGAGGGATTTAAGAAATATTCAAAGATTAGAAGTTTATCATTAAGTCAGCAGTTAATAACTTAACAGATGAGCTATCACTCATTTCTCATTTCATCGCCCAAATAGAATTCGAAAGATAATTCCACAATTAAAAATTAAATTTATGCATTTAGCAGATGCTTTAATCCAAAGTGATTTACAGTGCATTGAGGCTATCAATTTTTACCTATCATGTGTTCACAGGGAATCGAACCCCCAACCTTGCACTTGATAACGCAATGCTCTACCAATTGAGCTACAGGAACGCATTAAATAATTAGAATTAATCTATTCATTATTAATTTTGTTTGATAAAATGGGTGCCTCACTGTTAATAAGGAAAAGAAAGAAAGAAAGATTTAATAATAATTTTGTTTTATCTCTGCTTGGATTATACCACCTTTTTTCATTTACGGGAACCTGCCATTGTTCACCAAACTCACAACAACTCTCTTCTTCTTAAACTCAGTGAACCAGAAGGATAAAAATGGGAGGTTTACAAAATAACACGCATATAATACATAGAGAGGCTTGGACAGCTCTTGTTGAATTAAACATTAAACACTTAACAACCAGAGTCAGTGCTTCTCAATATGAAGGAAAAAATAAATAAATACATGACACCATAGCCTACTCTTAAGACCGTGTCAAAGAAATGCTTAAAATGTGATAAAACACCCTTACTATGATATAAAATTAAAGTAGATTTCACTTGTAGTCTACCCGCCTTATTAATAAGAAAAATCAAAAGTGCAGCTCTTTAATCTTTCTTGAGGATTTGTTTCCCTCGAGCTTTTCAAAGTTGAGTAGCCCTGAGGACAGGAACATGACATTGGGGACTAGAATACAATGCTGAAGGATTTTAACAAACACAGTGAGGATGTAAGTGAGCACGGTTACCTTTCTCACTAACATGACAGTCTTGAGACAATAATGTTTGAAAAGTCAGAAGAGAAAACCGTTTGCATTGTTATAGTTATAACACTAAAAGTTGCCTGAAGGTACAGGCACACCCTAGACAATAATACAGCTTCAAAAAGATCAGACAAAACTAGTGTGTGTCTATTAAAACACAGTCCACATGGATTTCCTCCATTGAGATGTCAGGATTTAAAGAGTATAGAACAATGACCTGAAACATCAAACAATCTCAAATAACCACTTTTTACAGCAAGTTTATAAAGGATCCTATTCCCACTGTGAAGGTTTATTCAGCACCTCGAGAAATACAGAATGGCATTAAATATCATGGGCTGGGATGGCTGTCATACACAGTCTGAAGGAGAATCAAAAGAGGTCCAAGCTGTTAAATAGCTAACTAACACTAAAGATGATTAAGTGCCACCATAAAGCTGTTGGCTTTTATTGTCTTCCACGCATTCAAACTAATGTTAAATGTCACTGTAACACATTAGCATATGGATAGAAGTGAATGAACTAATCATGCATTGAATAATTGTGCATCCTTTGGAAACACGACCTAAATTTATGACTGAATGAATTATAAAGACAAAAGGGCTTTGTTATAATCTCTGAAAGTTCACTGAGAGTGAAATGTCAAAGCTTTATCAGCATTTAGACTACACATCTCAGCATAATCGAAGTTGCTCAGTTGAAATTCATTTGTAGTTTGCTTTTTTTAGGCATCCATTGTTAACTAGCAGAGACGATTTAATATCTGTTTGGTTCCATACGGTTAACAGTGTTGGCACAGAAAGTGCAAAGGCTGTTTTCTGTATGAAGACTAAATCAACAGTAAGAAAGGTGTTTATTTTCTTTCTAACTGTCCATCTCTTCTTTTCTATTTCATTCTTTGTTTGCTGGAGAAAAAGCATTTTACGGCTTTTCCGTTTCATTCGTGACACTGCAATGCACTTGCGTGCCAGAATACAATCATTTCAAAGATGACATTTAAAAATAATAAACACAAACTGCACAAATAAATATTATTCTATAAGATTTGTGTTTAAACACTTAAAAAGGAACTAACTTTTCTAGGTATATGAGTTCATCTCCCAAGAACTCATGCATTGCAAACATCAAAGTGATAAAACTAAACTGGCTGCAAAGGCTCTTGACGCAGAAAGCTTTTCCTTTTCCGAGTCTGTTCTTTTATGTCTCCTCTCATCTGCGATGAAATGAATGTGTTTAGAGGGAAAACAAAGGAAAATGATGCTAATTAAGGCAAAGTAAGGCAAATCTACAATCTACAGCACCACGGCAAAATAAATTGTGTCTAAGAGCTGTGAGCTTGCTGTCTGATTCAAATATGATGGAAGAGGAAGACTGGTAGCAACATTGAGCATAAAACCCTAAATAAAAGTTACTTATTCAGTTACTAAACAAAAGTTATTAATAACAAAAACAGAAAAATAGACGAGTAAAAAGAGTGCAAGACAAGTATTTGCAGTTAAAAAGTATAACAATTTCTCCCCTTTTTTTAACAAAATCTTTTTTTATGAACAGACCCTTATTTTCAGATTTTATCTGGAATAGGAAAACACCTTGGATGCGTAAATATATACTGCAAAGACATGATTCATGAGGTGGACTGTCTCTCCCAAATTTTCAACAATACTATTAGGCTTCTAATATAAAATGTATGTTGTACCGAGTTTAACCCTTCTTACAGTCCAGCATGGCTGTTTTTAGAAAAAGCTTCTTATAAATCTGCATTATCTGATTGACTTTGTACAAAGATTCTGCTTTCTGACCAAGTGTCTAGACATTAGCTGAGGCCCCGTTTACAATAGTGTGTTTTGATTTTAAAACAGCGTTTTAGAATGAAAACGATCCTCGTCTACACTGGCGTTTCCGCTGTGTTTCAGAAACGATCTCCGTTTACACTACACAACCTAAAATGCATGTGACGTGACCATTCATGCAGGTACAGGTATGAGTAGGTAGATTCCCTATTAATTAGATCGTGGACGCGTCTACGTGCTTGAAAACAAAGCACATGATTTTATTATTTATACGGTCATCAAAGATACGCAGAGCGAATGTGGGCAGCCAAACCTTCGTTTTTCAAAAATCTCGGTTTACACTGAAACGCAAACCAAGAGTATTTAAATGGGGTCTGCATTAATTAAAAAAATGTCCGTTTTTGAGGGTCGAAAATGCCGGAATAGTGTAAACGATTGGCGTAACCGTAGCAAAAGTGAAGCGCTTTAAAACAAAAATGCACTAGTGTAAACAGGGCCTGAATCCAGCTGACCTATCGGTAAGCCCCTCCCCTTGAAATGAGCCAATGACAGTTGAGTATCAGTTTCACAGGGTGCAGAACTCTCTCATGTTTAGGTTTCAGCGCCATAGAGAAACATTGGAAGAGCCGAAGCTTTCACTGGTTTAATGGTGTTTATGCTACAAAAATGGAAGAGGCAATGTAATTTATTTTATTCCATTTCCTAAATACAACCAAAATAGAGCAAAATGTCCCTAAGCTTTCAACCCCAATCACAATGAAGACAAAGTCTTTAATTTTCTGGTTGTCATACTCTCATTAAGTTACTCTTTTCATCTGGTCAAGCAGAATGTTAATGTCATCTTGTGCTTCAGAAGGTATCTCTGGCTAAAACTAGCTAACAATAGTGTTAAAGTTAGTGAGTCCCTGCTAATGCACAAACCTAAATAGAGAACTGTTTTCATATCATGTACTCTGCAAATCCTCCAATCTCTAGTCCCACCGAGCACAGACATTAAGAAGCACATCAAACATCGCTCTGGCTGCTCTAAAGTGCCTAACCACCAACCTGGTGCAAACAGCTATACATTGGGGAGGATTTTCTAAAATTAAGCACTAGGGCAAAAGTAAAGCTGCCTCTTACACGGATACATGGGCTGAACTCAGTTCATCGTGAATTATCCAGAGAAACTGACATTGCTTTGAAACACATTTTGGGCTAGCATTTCAGGCCTGAGGGCTCTTGAGAGCGCGTCTCCATACCACCATTCCCCAAAATCCCATCTCCAAACACTTTTCACATGAACTGTCTCCTCTGGATAGACACTACTTCCCCAAAAATGAAGAAACAGGGCTATATTTACACACAGTCTTCGCACTTTTAGTCCGAGTTGTCCAGCTCCTCGGGGGTCTGGCTGGTTTTAGAGTTATTCTACCTGCATCCTGGAGATATATGGGCCCTGTAACTAAAGGGAACTAATTTGTAGTAGAAACTTGGCTGTTTGCCTGGCAGATTGTCTGATATGGTCAGAGCTACACAGCACCTCATTTCTCTATATTTCAGCCTCTGCTATGAAATTCCCACAGCAGTAGGCTGCCACAGAGTTTCCAGACTGTGGTACTGAGGTCTGACATTGGGTAAAGTTCAGAAGTTGAGGAGGACTAATTGCTTTCATTAGTTATTCAGTGACCGTTTTGTGCAGAAATCCTCTAAAGCACACTGCAGTCTCTTATAAAACGGGATGCAACCACTTGTGCACACCAAGAGTCCGTGAACCATTCATTACTAAAGCTCAGAGAGGAACACCACTCAAACAGCCACAGAAACTCCAAACTTCTAATTTTATTAGAAAGCATCTGCCAATTTCCAAAAACAATATGGTGGGGTGAGACCGAGATTTGCTGCTCTAATTAACTGCCTGCAGGATAGGAAACACAATAAACATGGTAATTTGTTCTACTCTGCATATTAAACAAGCAAGCACACAAACATACAACAGAATTCCTATTTGTAAATGTTAGTTTAAACTGATGTAAAGCCAACCATCCCACATTTAATGGGTATAATACATAAAAGATCAAACTATTATATTAATTAGTTAGGTTGATTATGGCAAAAGAAAAAGAGGGGGGAAAATATGATTTTCAAAATGGTTCTAAAATGAATCAATTAAATACAATTAGATAATGATATTAACAAAATAAAAAAAAAACATTAATATATAAATAAATAAATAAAAAAACTCATTTCTCCGTCTTCCAATTTGTATTAGCAGTTATAATAAAGTGACATGGTCATGTTCAAAATGTGGATTAAAAATGCACTTTAAAATGATAAGGTCACATTCCTAAGTGAAAACACCAGCCAAAATAAAATCTGTACGTGGATGAATATAATTTTAGAAGGGACAAAAAGATTAGTATTCTGCTCACTAACTAATATCCATTGACTCAGACTTGGGGCGCATGACCTCAATATAGACCAAGAGCCTTTCAGAAAGCCATTACAAACATTCCCTCATATTTGACTGACTTATCAATTCTACAAATAGATCTCCAACCATGAATCAGGTAAGGTTTCTCTTGAAAGCATGCACTGGGATTTTAAAACAATTCAACTACTGAAAAGAAATGAACATCTAATAATTAGCTAGGTTAAAAAAAAATGTTATTCCATTATAAGCTGATGTCGGTATATCGGTGGACTCGAAAGGCACATGGAGTTGACAGAGCACAAGCACAATTGACTGCAGGCCTACCAAACAGCTCTGACACTTGTACCAGCCCTACAAAAACAGCATGAGCTCCTACACAATCAGTCAATTTCCGCTCCACAAGTCCTTGAGGATGGCATGGGTATCCCTGTTCTGCAGAGTACAAGAATCTAAAATGATCTGCTTATGTAGGAGTATGACAGCATGCTCTCAGAGGCTTTTTTCAGGAAGACATTTGCTGAAATGATAAATTTAAATCTCCTGCCAAAAGTGCTAAATGTACACATGTATGATTCAGTTATACAAATGACATTTCTTTGAAAACCAGAGTGAGACAAGAATTGTTTTTTTTTTAAGATCAAACAACCTCTTCGATTACATTCACAATGTTGGCGTCTGGAACTGGCAACCGTATTTACTGGTAATATTATACTGTCCCATTCACGCAACAACAGGCAGAAAAGGATAAAATACTGCCTGTATGATCAAGAAACCAAAGTCAGTGACTTGAATAATGTCTGTTACCATGGTAGCAGTAACAGATGTCAACAGAAAATGTCAGTGGGTGTGTCATACCACACATATCACCTAAACTTGTGAATAAAGTTTGTTTGTGACTCCGGTCAATTTAAGCTAGTCAGAAATAGTTGTAAAAAAGCTGGCAAATAACTATTTTACATAAAAGAATACAATTCTACATTTATACTATTTTGCCTACAAATAAAAATACTGAAAATACAAATCAATAAATGTTTTTGAGGCATCATAGCATTATAAAATGTAGGCTACAGAATGAAAAATTAACATGCATTGAGATTTGCTAGAGATGGAACTGAACAGCTTTACGAAATAGTTAATTTATATAAATAAAAAAAACTGAAGTGCTACATGACAGCAAAGGTAAATGTATAAATGAAAAAAAAAAAAACAATCAATCGATCAACAAAAAAAAATATCAATTTAAATAAATAAAATATAATAATGATTTTAAAAAAACATACAGTGTTCAACTGAATATATTAAACAAACAAGACAAGCGTGGTCTAATGGTTAGAGTTGGACCTGTAACCCGAAGGTCGCAGGTTCGAGTCTCGGTCTAAAACAGCACTCTCTTCCTCCCTCAACACCCATGGCTCCCCGGATGCTGGATCTATAGCTGCCCACTGCTCCGGGTGTGTGTTCACGGTGTGTTCACTTCTCACTGCTGTGTGTGTGCACTTGGATGGGTTAAATGCAGAGCACCAATTCCGAATTTGGGTTACCATACTTGGCAAATGTCACAACTTTCACTTTTTTTCACTTTCACTTTTAGCCATAGTCTTTTTACATGGAATCAAGACGGGTATGAATTTCTCAAATATAAAGCCCAAAACGAAGAAAATCTTAAGATTTCAGTATCTGGAATATAGTCTTAAAAAGGAAGAAATCATTATGGGACTCTTTTAAAAATATGAGTAGCAGCTGACGCTCATGGAAACAATGAGATCCGAGTTTATCTAGGAGCCACACTTTTGTTAACCACACAACCACCAAACCTCATTGCAAAATTTCCATTTGGGTCAAAAACTTTGAAACCAAATTAAATAAGGACACGGTACCTCTGAGGCTGGCATGGACGCTTTTCTCTGGCACAGACTAAAAGTTTCTGACTGGCATATAAATCATGGAACAATCATCTGAGACAACCCAAACATTTCTGACATTGTAATTTCCTGAGGACAGGACTGTCTTATCAGTCTCAGACATGATTCCAGGCTCATCGCCCCAGACACTGATGCAACAAACCCACAAAATTATGCCAGAGCGGAAAGATAAACAGGCATCAGTGAGGTAGAACAAATAAGCTATATGGACAACAGAAAGCCTGCATTCAATGGAATGAATACTCGTATTGCTATTTTAGGATGACTCAAATCCTAAGGCCAACTCTATTAGAATGCATGTCATTTGGATGATCCAGATGGTGAAACTTATCCATAGAAATGAATCCGATGCAATGCAACCGATACTCCAGTACCTTGTTTGTTACTTTCCTCTCCTCAGCACTAAACTGTCATTACCATGATGATTCTCTTGAAGAATGTCTCATCTAGTCAGGGTCACAGTATCGTTACCTAATCCTTTGCAGCACAGCGGATTTCACACTACAAGATTATGCTAATGGTCTTACAGCTACATCTGGACCCCGGGCTGAACACAGCCGCGAGCATAAAACAAACCTAATCTGCAAAAACAATAAATACATGCTGAATAACCCTCGATTACTCAAGATAATTAGAAGATAGAGCGCAAATATGTGTGTGTAAAAGCTGATACACAGCATTTTAGCAAACCAATTCAAGAGCTCGACATTATAGAAGATTGTGGTTAATTATTGATATGGATTGAATAATTAAGTGGTGGGCAAGCGAGCTGCAGCTGGATACCTTTTTGTCCTTGGTGACATCTTCCTCTTTCTTGGCTGCATCCAGGTCAGTGACTCCGCGGTTGAACTCGTCCATTGTGCTGTCGGGGAGGGGAAGCTCCTCTGCATCAATGTCTGTCTCATCTGCAGCCGGCTTTTCGGCCCCTGTGAGCTCCCGCCCTTTGAAGAGAAACAATTCATCTCGCTAAATATTTATTTTAGAGATGGAAAGCATGATATAAGGATTAAAGGAAAAATTTATACAAATAAAAAATTAAGCATGAGCCTTTTTATAGGTTTATGCCATCATGCATGAACATGGAAACTAGAGTGTAAAGGGACTAACTTTTTGTTAGTGTTGCCTTTATTCACACACAGGTATATACACAAATGGATTTATTCTGACCAAACACTGACGTTGACTGTGTTAACTGTGGATCCCGTGTGGGACAGTGGTGCTACTGATATGGGGCCCCATGTATGTTTTGACCACACCTTCACTTGGTCTGTACAGCAGTTCTGTATTTCTGGAAATGGATAGTTGACATGACATGGAAAGCAGCGACAGCCGTGTCCTGTGGTGCGACATGCTATACTACATGTAAAACTATTCTGAACAACATTCTTGTACTGTAATTAGAGATCATGCATCGGATTTATTAAATAATTCAGCGACTTAATGGAATATTTATATTTAGAAAAATGAATGTCTCACAGTAATAAATTGCAAAAAATATATATAAAATAAATAAAGATAAACAAATTTTATATATATATATATATATATATATATATATATATATATATATATAAATTAGATAATTAAAATCAAATCAATAACTTTATTGTCATTAAATTCAAATACAATTTGGAGGAACTATATTTATTTTAGTCTGACAGTTTGATCCAGATCAT
Source organism: Carassius gibelio (assembly GCF_023724105.1). Lineage (NCBI taxonomy): Eukaryota > Metazoa > Chordata > Actinopteri > Cypriniformes > Cyprinidae > Carassius > Carassius gibelio. The sequence continues at coordinate 11,102,001 of NC_068401.1, read as the reverse complement.
AAACTCTGTATTGTGTTACAGAGTTAAAAAAGGAAATAGACTGAGGTCAGAGGAATTTACTCTACACTTAAAACACATGTACAGTAAAGAGTTCACACAAACCTTCACAGATCTACTGGCTAAAAGGACGATGAATTGTTCGCATCTGGCAAGATGCAAAAAATAAATAAAACAACAACAAAAAAAAAACCAATTCATATTCCTATGTAGAGTATATTGCAAATTGACCTAGACGTTTTATTTTTCCCCATTTGTCTAATATCAAATTTTAACTAACAATGTCATGTGAATATTTAAGTTAGTTTATAGTATATTCAATTACAGAATATACTTGATCATTAGGTAACTTGACATGGCAAAAAGTTGCTAAAATGTGTTTAAATCTCCAACCACTTTATTTTTCTCTTGCACATCTACAATAAAGTTAAAATCAATAGAAAACTTGTTTACTTTGAATTTCTTTTTTGTATCTTAGCTGCATCAAAAACATCTCATGCTGGCATAAATACACTCAAGCAACTTTATATTAAGTGGACTACCATGTACTTACATTCAAATTAATAGTTTGTTAGTGCTTATTGAGTATATACTGTACTTGTTTTTACATTGTACATTACGGCATGTATCTACATCTGTAATTAGTTTCTGTAACTACATTTATAATTACAATGTTGACCCATCCCTTACAATTAAACCCAGCCTTAAACCTACACATACTGTACCACCAAACCGGTCCCTAACCTTACCTGTATCCCACTCAACAGCAGGAAAAGTGCTTTGCAATACAAAAAGAAAACAATAGGTGCATTGCACTTATTTTTTTTATGCAAGTACACAGTATTCAAAACTACCTTATATAAAGTGGGAATGACATTTTTTTTTACTTCATAAAGGCTATAAAGCACTATACTTATTTGTTGGCAGCTTTTGCAGTAATTTAAGCAGTTACGCAGTTGTTTGGCTCTGAAGTGTCAGCTCTCAGACCGGTTTGCGGTTTCCCTATGGAAAGGGGTTATTAAGGTCTCCCTGTCCTATCAGTGGGACAGCAGTGGAGCTGTTAAACACAGTGAGCCCCATCCATGTGACACTGCAGCGTGTTGGTGCTGGGGAATCCTGTGCGGATTAGATGCAGCGCGTGGGTGAATGAGAGCTCATTTGCATTTGAAAAGAAAACCTGTCCAGAGGGAGCTGTGGGAGGATGATCAGCCTGAACCCCTGGCCCATGCACAATAAGATCTGCCCCTCAGACACAAGCAATCATAGGTGCTGTTCCATGCTGCCTATCAAAGCTCCCAGCTCACAAAGAATTACTCTAACGCACTGCGCTGGATCGCACTAAAATACCTCAAACAACCGCATGGATTTTCCCTTTGCTAACTCAAAGTGTGTCAGGAATCAGCAAGAACATCACTCATCTGTAATCCCATCACACCAAGTTCAAGGGGCAAAAAGAGACAATCAATTAAAGGGAGTCTTGTTCTGAAAGATGACTACACTGACTTCAAGTATGACAAAGAAGTGGAAAGAAAAGAGGATACAGTTCATTAAAGTACCTGCTAGTCCAGAATCTGTGCATGTCTTGTCAGCGTCACCATCTTCCTGGCCATCTGCGTTTTGCTGGGTGTGTTGCAGGCTAAGTTTATGACAGACCTCAAATGCCTGGCCCACCGTCCGCACTATCCGCATGGCTTGGCTCTACAGAGAAATGAAAGAAAGCTTAGTATTATTAATGCACTGAAATCAAAGTACCTTATAATCTAGTCAAAATAACCTGACTGCAGTTTGATGTAGATTAATTGGAATGCACAATGAAAAAAATTATGTTTTTGCAAATGAACTCTTCATATATTGCATATATGTGTTATAGTTGGATATATGGACAGTTTGTGTATATAATATATAGTGTATATGCTACAGACAGAAAGACAGTGTATAAGCAAATAATGAATAAACAAATAACTAAGCAAATTAATGAATGAAAGACAGGCGGACAGATTGTGTATATATAGGATACAAAGTGTATATACAGATAGATAGACAGACAGACATTCATCAAGTAAATAAAAAAACATGTTGCTGAAATGGTAAATATTCAATAGGTTTCAAGAGCAAAGCACTGCTTCTCAGCGGTGTGTTGATCTTTTTAGCAACTGAAAGTTAAAGTTAAAGTCAAAATCTGACAATAACAGAGGTCATTAACAGGGCTCTGAAGTCTCAGTTCAGCCAGGGAACAAAAACAAAAGCGACT